>NC_065449.1:5898803-6200754 GCF_917563875.1 Diabrotica virgifera virgifera | reverse complement strand
TATCTGGAAAATAAAAAAACTATGAGTCTAATAATTGATTGCATTGCAGACAAGCATAGTAAGAAGATTCTGCTATGACGAATTTACTAGATACTACGTTCAAACCATGGGTGCAGATTTTTATATAAAACGAATGGATCTGTCCAAGAAAAAGGAAATTACAATACGAATATCAGACATTGGAGGAATTCAACTCAATGAAAATATGCTAAGAAACTACCTCTTCAATTCAAACGTAATAATCAGTATTGTTATATGTATATAAGACTTAGAAGTAGATACGATTGTTTTTTTTAATAATATACAGTGCTAGTCAAAAGTCCCCTCCATTCCCACCTCGTATCTTTTGAAAGGTTATACTTGGAGGGAGGAAATAAACGGAAGTAGGCTTCTCAAGCAGTCATAACAGGTAACGTAATAGTAACAGATGGCGTTACTGACCCACTTGGCCGATAATTTTAAATCAGACCTTACGGCAAGTGATATCTCGTTTGAGAGATATTGAAAATATCAATTCAGTCATACTAATTTTGTTTGGATGTAAGTTGATTTTGATGAATAAATTATTAAATAAATACTAAAATTGTAGTTTCGCATTTAATTAATTAAAATTCGAACGTCCGCCTATGGTTATTTGTCAAAAAAGTTAACGTTGACGTAAAAACAACTAGAGAACATAGACATATCGCTGCTTTCGAACAAGACTGGCACAATTCAAAATTTCATGTTTTTCAGTAGAAGCAGTTAAAGTTTTTGTGTCGCAATTTATGATAAATAATATGTTTTTAGACTAGTATTATACAAGATAAAATCAAAATTTCTTTTGTTTAACATTAAAAGTTATGTAAGTCAAAATTTTACTACGGTTATCATAAATTTGTGTTTTTTTTTATTTAAAAAAAAATAGAAGTGTCGTTCTTTCAGGAAAACAAAAATACCTATATTTATGAACAAGAACGACACAAAATGAAATGGCGCAATCTTGTGTATAAAAACATCATTTTTCAATGGAACTTTCCATTTTGAGTCATTGTTACAGAAATATATATATGTAAAAATTTAAAACTGCTATGAGTCTTTTTGGATTGTCACAATCTTGCATGCAAAGTTCGACACTTACCTTATAAAAGTCACGACCAAACGGACCAAACTAAATTGATACGTTTTTGTCCACAATACATATTGCGTCTTGTCAAATATGCCGATTTGCAGGAGCGCCGTCTAGCGAATACGACTGCTAATTAGATAGAGGAAACTGTAGATAAATTCTACGCCGTTTTTAAAACCTAGTGGCATAGAAAACTCTAAAATGAGAAATTTTGAGTTGTGCCGGTCTTTTTGGAAAGCAGCGATATATATTAATATTGGTTAATATATACGTCTGTGCTATGTTAGAGAATTGAAAAACGTTAACTTTTTGACAAATAACCATAGGCGGACGTTTGAATCCCTATTAATTAAATGCGAAACTATAATTTTAGTATTTCTTTAATTTATTCATCGAAATCACCTTAAATCAAAACAAAATTAGTATGATTAAATAGGTATTTTAAATACCTTTCAAACGAGATATCAATTGTAATAAGGTTCCATTTAAAATTATCGGTCAAAGTGGCTCTGCAACGTCATCTGTCACTATTAGGCCACCTGTTATGACTATTTGAGAAGCCTATGTCTGTTTATTACCTGCCTCCAAATGTCACTATTATAAGTATAAACGTTCAAAAGATACTTTTTGTGGAGGGGGCTTTTGGCTAGCACTGTACAGTATGATGCTTAATTAAGCAACAAAAAAGGAGGAAACGAAGAAAAAAATTAATTTAGATTGCGTTACTAGAAATTTTTTTATATTTGAAGGGTACAGGCAAAGAATGTTTTTTGTAAATTTTTGCAGAAAATGAGTTTCTGGTCACCTCTGTTAGCCAGCGATCTCGACTACCATTCTACAATTAATCACCGGCTATGAACGTGTTGAGTCAGGAACAACAATATATTTTAATTTCTCTAGTCAGGCTAAGAAGGTGGCAAGTCCACGCGGCTACGACGAAAAAAGTGCTATGCTCCTTCTCAGAGGCATCTTTCAGTGTGTCACAGTTTCTCGATTTCTTTCTAACGCATTAAGTTGGAAGTGGTAGAAAAAAAGGTACGTCCGTGATTAAAGTAATTTATTCTAGTTGTTAATAAATGGGCTATAATCGAACAAAAAATGATTTATGTATTATCTATACGACTATAATCTGTACAATTTATAAGACTATACATATCAAACAACGTTCCTTTTCATAAATGAAATAAACACAATTGATTTGTTTTTATACCAAATTACGATTACGCTTCTGACAACTGTCAGATTTAACTAAAATGTCATGCTATGATTCTCTAAATTCTTAAAATCATATATTACATCATTAATGAGACACTGAAAGACTGAGAAGAACTTTAAATTATAGTCGTATAGATATGTAATAGGTGGTAAATAATGGGTAAATACCTAAGTCCTAAATCATTTATTTTCCGAATATAGGAAAATAATAATTCCGAATCTATCAACAACTGGAATAAATATTATAAATGTGTATGTATCACGGACCTACTTTTTTTTCCGTCACTTGTGACGCACTGAAAGATGCCTCTGAGAAGGAGTCTATATCATGTAAACATAGGCTGATGCCATCGCTGTAATTCCAACAAATTTAGTAAATAAAGGAGTTTTTGTCAGTGCATAAATAATAAACAAACACCAGAGAGTCTGAATCTTTAAAACCATTTTTCTCGAAACTTGATATAGCACCTTCTTTGCCTGTACCCTTAATTTTTTTTACGGTGTAAAGGACCTACTTTTTTTTTCTGTCACTTGTGACGTACTGAAAGATGCCTCTGAGAAGGAGTCTATGTCATGTTGTAAACATAGGCTGATGCCATCGCTGTAACTCCAACAAATTTAGTAAATAAACGAGTTTTTGCCAGTGCATAAATAATAAACAAACACCAGAGAGTCTCAATCTTTAAAACCATTTTTCTCGAAACTTGACATAGCACCTTCTTTGCCTGTACTCTTCATTTTTTTTACGGTGTATAGAATTTGCTGTTGTCCAAACCATATTATACGGATTACCTCAATCAGTTTTGTTACTGTTGTTCAATCTGTTATACGATGTTTTATAGTAGCCCACATATTTTGATTTAGGTTAAAATCTGGTGTTTCCTGGCCATTCAAAGTTTATGTTCTTGTCTTCATCTACTTTTCTTAGTGCAGTTTCTAATCTTTGTTCTGTCAATCTTCTTTTCTACAATATTCAGTAGTCTAGCTCCCATCATCCAGCCTTCTGCGTCCAAAGTTGAACTTGGGCCTCCCCTAATTTCTTACAGTTCTGTCGGGCTTCTTGTAGCCAATTCCCGGCGACCCTTATGACGTCGTCTGTTTATCGTGTAGTTGGTATGTTTTTCCTCTGAACTCAAAATCACTCCTTTTTGCACGAAAAAAGAGTCTCTAGGCAGGAATATACGGCCTGATAAATGTTCCTTAATGTGTCTAAACCTTTGTCTTCTCTTCCTGATCCTTCTATTTAAACAGCTGACGTTACGTCTCTAGGAACTACCGTGGGTTGCCTTCTATTAGATTCTTCTTCTTCTTCTTTTACTTCTTCTAGATCTTTCGATCTGTTTTAATTCTGAAGCTGCCTTTGGTTAATTTCCTGGGAGTAGATTGCCAAATATCCCTCCATCTTTTAGGTGGTCTTCTGGGTCTTGAATCGGGCGGGTTGTTTTCTAGGGCAATTTTTGGGAGTCTATTCTCATCCATTCGTCTTACATCGTTGTACCACATCCTCTTGCTCTGACTTCCCCATCTTACAATATCTTGAATTTTGCATTGCTCTCTAATGTCTGTATTTCTCACTCTGTCCCTTCTTTTTTTCCTCACTATTGTTCTAGGGTTTTCATTTCGGCAACTTTTAGCATCTGTTTCGTTTTGTTGGTGTCTTCGTGCACTTCTATGCTATATGTCATAATCGGTCGTATGCAAGTCTTGTAGATTCTAATTTTACTATCTGTGCGCATATACTGATTTGACCAGACTATCTCCCGCAGACATCCTGACAATGCAGATGTTTTGTTGATCTGACTCCTCAGGTCCTTTACTGGGACCTGAGGTCCTACTTGGTCTATTATATTGAAAACCTTTATTAGCCTTTGTAAGTTCATAATTATTGATCGTTTTTAGATAATCATTATCGTATACGACATAACGAACTCTCAAAGTTTTGACAGCGTTCTAGTATGGTTAAACGAAGTAAGGAAAGTCGTTGAGAACTCAAAGCAAATAGCACTTTTCGGAAATAAAAGTAATACAGATATTTATCTAAAATACACAAAATATTGATATTATTATTTTTGCAGCGGACTTAGAGCACAAAAGAACGATTAGATCAGACAAAACACAAAAGTTTGTCATTGAATCTCGATTATTGAGTTTTCTAGTATCGGCCAAAACGGGAGAAAATGTAAGTATCTTAAATTCGTTTTCTTATTCATTTTCAATTTTTCACAAGCGAAAAATAATATTATATTTTGCACTGTATCAAATCTTCCATATTGTAGAATCCCTTTCGCCTTCTTTATTCGTCGTCTCCCTGCCTTATAAATTGTAAAAGGCAGATATTAAGGATACATTGGTTTCTAGATACAATGTACAATGGTTTCTAGGGAGACTGGTCGAGAGCAAAGCACGGACAGTACACGTAAATGTCTATGGAACCAACAACAATCCATCAAACTTTCTTCTCTGTTGACTTCTTAGCCTTCTGGACACCACCGTCCGGCATAACCCAGGATCCAAGAACACCAGGACACGGCGCTTGCCCCAGTGTGTTTTTCGGACTGTTTGCTTTTGCTGCCAACACAATACATTCACCTCAAACCCTGAAGAGGACAAAATCCTAAACGGGGAAGCACATTGAATCGCATTTCTTCTAAACATTATCTAGACAAGCAAATCAAACAATGTGGCTGGCTGGCTATTAAGGATGTTACCAGAAGGTGGTTCCACGACAATTTTCAGATTTATTGTTTACATCCGGGACTTCTCATTCCTTCTTAAAAAGTTGATTATGCTACTATTCTCTTCCCACCACTGCTAAATTTATATTCAGAAAGTATCTTCCAGGAAGCTCTTGTGGAATGCGAAAGCGGCATCAACCTGGTACCTGGGTCAAAAATATACGATACGCGGATAACTCGGTTTTAATAGCGGACAATATAGAAGACCTCCAAAACCTTCTTAATAAAATTGGAGAACATAGCAAGAACATGGTACTTAGCATCAACATAAGAAAGACGAAGTTCCTTATAATCAGCCGTCAATTATGTCAACATATAAGATGCATATAAACATCGAGATGTAAAGCGCGTAAGAAAATTTAAGTACCTGGGAACCTGGATATGTGAAGACTGGATGTCGGTTATGGAAATTAAATGTCGGATAGAATGGGCCAGAAGCGCTTTAATAAAATTCAGAAACGTCTTTACGAGCTCTGACTTAAGACGAAGACTTTAAAAATAAATACGATGAATAAGCTAGAGGCATTTGAGATGTGAATGTATCGACGAATTCTTAAAGTTCCCTGGACTGCACGAATAGCAAATGAAGAAATCCTGAGAAGAATTGGTATAGAACGACAACTGCTATGCACAATTAAACAGAGAAAACGACGTCCCTTGGGCACGGAATTAGAAACGAAAGATACCAATTTCTGCAAACCTAAATTGACAGAAAGATTGAAGGAAGAATAGGAGTAGGCAGGAAGAGAATGTCAAACAGGGCTAAGAAACATAAGACATCTAATACACACTGCAAGGGATAGAGAAAATGGTCAAACGTGATCGCGAATATCCATTAGTGGATTGCATAAGAAGAAGAAGAATTATTGATATAAAAGTTTATACGTTATATAAAATTACAACCTGACAACGGTGTTGTTGTTAAAATTCAATTATCATTTCTCAGAAATTAATGTCTACATTTTTGATACTCAACTATAGATTAATATAAGATTTTTTTAGGTAAACGCATCTCTGACAAATCTGATCGCCAAACATTTTGGAATACACCTAACTCGGATAGAACGAGAAAGACAAGCGCCTATCGTACAGGCCGAATTGAGTTCGCACATTGAAAAGGCAATCGGCAGTGCGAAGATTGCCCGCTACAATCATCAAAATGATGTGTCAAGTTCAGCGTGTTCTTTACAATGACTTAATTGAAAAGTTGTGTGTGGTTTGTTAAATGTGTGTTTTTTAAAGAAATTATTTTAAATAAAGAATATTTTCTGATAGTGTTTAATAAAATTACATAGTTTAAACAAATACTATTGACTGTAATACATCCAACTCCCACAGAAATCTGGAAGCACGTTGCCATTAGCGCCACTGTCGGCTTGCGGTGAAACTATGTTGTGACAACGTAAAATTTGACGTAAACATTCCAACTTAATTTTATAAATTTTTAATAACGAGCTAATTTTGCAAAATTAAATTAAAATAAAATTAGTTCAAACACTTATACAAAAACAATAATAAAGCAATTTTATATAATAAAACAATAATAAAGCAATTTTATAAATGTAAGATTAGATTGCTCTGCTTATCACCGCGGACCACTAGTAGATGGCGCTATTTTTTTGGTTCCTCAAATGTAATGGGAAATGTCAAGAGTTGTATGTATTACAGTCAATAGTATTTGGTTTAAACATTTCTTTCCAGGGAAACACCGATTTTGGCAAACTTACAAAACTTACCGATTTTGGCAGAACAATAAACATAACAAGTTTTTGAAAGGAAATCAATGATTTGCTAAGTAAAGGTTGTATAGAAATTATCTAGATATGTATAGTGAAAGTAAAAGAACTTAAAAAAGGACTGTTGTACTTGTGTCGTTGTAAACGTTACATTTTTGGTCTTGCTTCCGGATTTTAAAAAATTTTTACAATCAAATTAGTTACAATACTTGACTGCTGCATTTTAAAAGACCGAAAGCCCCACGTTGGGTGCCATTTTGTGAAGCAAAACCTACACGCAGTCTTACTAGAGTCACCTATATTTCTAGATATTTGAAGTATTTTGCAAATAAATAAATCTAAACGTTATTGTACGTGAATGTGTACTAGTTTGCTCGGTTCAGAAACTGGTTAACAAAGTTGATGTAGACAAAAACCAACTCTTCCTTATTTTGCAAGACTACTGTAAGTTTGACTTTAAAGAAAATAGCACTCTAGAATCTAATAGTGAATTCATTTAGTTGTAAATGATATCAGATTATTGAAAACAATTTTACGTTATATCCTTTTGGAAAAACTGTTTTGTCCCAATTTTGCAAGTTTCATTCTAGTTTTTAAGTGTTCTTATTTTTTTATTGCAGTAATCGAAAAATATACGGAAAATGTAAGATTTTGTATAATTTGCAATTACCTGAGCAAGATCATACCTGCACTTCAGTCTCGATGTACTCGATTTCGATTTGGTCCTCTGTCGCCTGAACAGATTCTGCCAAGACTGAACTACGTCATCGATGAAGAAAGGTAGGTACAATCAGTGGCGGCTGGTGGGGTAAAATTTTGGGTAGGCCAAGCCAGCAAATTACATATAGCTATGTGTAATCAGTGGCGGATCCAGAGGGAGGGGTCACGGTGTCATGACCCCCCCAAATATTTGAAAACCCACTTATCCTATTGGTGGTAAGACTAAAAGTGACCTTGCATCAGAGAAAAGTAATCACCCTCAAGATCCATGACCCCCAAAAAAAAATAGCCACCAGTGTGTGTAATACATATTTTTTTTTGTGTGAGAGTGGGAATCTTCTAAAGACCGTACCAGATTCAGAGTAAACGGAGTACATCCGAAAGCAGTTCCCCCTCTGGGGGCCTTGTCTCCGGATGCGTCCGTGTTACAGTGCCTACCAACTAAACCCACTCTCGGCTTACGCGTGTGGCACGTCTTTCCAGACCGTTCTCTCGCGCGCACAGCCGCTCTTTTTCTGTTCTTTCCTTTTTCTCTCTGTTGCTTATATTGCTCTTGTTTACCCCTACTGTCTCTCTCTTTCTATAATCAGTAGACAGTGATGAAAGCCGATTTTGCGTCATTGTATTTCGAAGAGACACCGAGAAGAGATGACTTTATTCGCTTTAAAGTGGAGAAGGTTCTTTCAACTGAAGCGCTTGTTGCAGGTATTGTAGCAAGTAAACAAAATAACTTGTAGGTTTCAAGAAAAATTTCATTGGTTTCGTTGTCAAACATACTTTTAATTAGTTCTAACAAACTCTTATCGTGAAAATTTTCACGATGAATAGCAGAAAAAATCATCCCCATTTCAGTTTTTAATAAGGATTTATTAAAAAGTACTTCATATGTATCCATCAATGAGTCCAAAGCTTTTTGTGGAAATTTAGCGCCATATTCTGTGTGAATCTTTTATTATCGCCCAATTCCAGAAATAAATTCCGTTTGTTTAAAAATATGTTACAATAATTATAGATTATGTTACAGTTACATATTTTTTTATCATAACTTAAAAGAAAATTTATATTACAATTCGATAATTACGTTACAAGTGGCAACGATGGTTGGCGAAGGCCCGATCGTCAGGTGCCTAAACAGCAAGCATAACACGACAATTAAAAATCGTTGTCCGGCAAGCGACTTAACTTCAAACGCTTTTTGTACGGAGATCTTATGTGAGCGGGGTCGGCCGGCTCCGAACGGGCCTATTAATGATTTAAAATGCCTGGATACGATTCAATGCTTTCTGTGATAATATATAACATAGTTGTTTTAACGGAAGCTAATGTATTGAGTGATTTAGTACATTTAAAAGTTATTTACATGCATTAACATAATTTTTGAATATATGTTTTTCAATTTTAAAGCTGTTAAAATTATTGGTTAGGCCCGGCCTATCCTGCCTACCCCCAAAAGCCGCCACTGGGTACAATACAAGTAAGTATGGTGCTTCTTAGAGGCTTTTTTCAGTGTGACGCAAGTGACAGAAAAAGGACACGTCCGTGATACATACACATTTATTTCAGTTGTTGATAGATGGCGCTATAATCGAAAAAAAAAAGATTTAGGTATTTATACCCATTATTTTACCTATTACATGTCTATACGACTATAATTTAAAGTTCTTCTCAGTCTTTCAGTGTGTTATTAATGACGTAATATACGATTTTAAGAATGTAGAGAATCCAACGAACTGTCAAGAGAATCATAGCATGACATTTTAGTTAAATCTGACAGTTGGCAGAATCGTACCTAATCGTAATTTGGTATAAAAACAAATCAATTGTGTTTATTCCATTTATAAAAAGGTTTGTTCTTTGATTTGTATAGTTTTATAAATTGTACAGACTATAGTCGTATAGATAATACCATAATACATAAATTTTTTGTTTGAATATAGCGCCATCTATCAACAACTAGAATAAATGTTATAAATGTCTTTAATCACGGACGTACTTTTTTTCTGTCTTTTCCAAGTGAATGCGTTAGAAATAAATCAAAAAACTGTGACGCACTGAAAGGTGCCTCTGAGAACGAGTATATCAATTACACGTTCCTGCGTTGTCATGATGTGACTAAGTAGTTTATGGGCCATGTTGTTTCTCCATTGTTTTATATCTTCCTTGTACTGCTTCTCCATTCGTCTGACGTTGGTCCGACTTCCATAATTCTAGTAAACAATCCTGTTAGTCAACTTGTTCCTGTTTCTCCTAAAGTTGTCCACATTTTACCAGGGATATCAACTGGTCCAACTGTTTTATGTTTCTTTATCAACGAAAACTTTTCGTTTATAAATTTGCAAAAGTCTGTGTGTTATTGCGTCGCCGCTCCTGCAATACTTAGAGCAGATGTATCCATGGATTCTTATGTAGTTTTGTCTTCTGAATCCAAATCTGAAAACGGCATTTCGATATCTCTAACCGTCTTCGAGATAATCGACCTCAAACTTTAAAATGTGACGTCACAATCCGGTTATCTCCTACCAGGCACTAAACGTCAGCTGAAATCTTTGATTAGGAAGTAGGCTACTTTTTTAATCTGAATTTGTTTAGCAAAGCAAATGTTATTATTTACATTTGAGTTTGACACTTCGTGAATGTCAAACTAAATTTTAAATTATTTAGCTATTAATAAAATATAAATGACATTTTATAGTGAATTTAATTATTATATAAAATAATATGTGTAATAAATGTATAAAAATACAATTTGAGTATATTTTGAAAGCAATAATACATATTATACTATATTAATAATGAATCAGTAGAAACGATTATATTTAAATTTGGTAAATTATCTAAACTCCACTCGACCAGCGCACACAACTCAAAACACAAGTACGCAAATACGGTTGCGTGAAGCGTGGCGCAAAGCCGTGGAATTTACGAGACTCGCTAGGTCTGTAGATCCAAGTAAAGTTCATCAGTAAAAAGTATCTTTATCATGTATGTATTATTTATTTTACAATATTGGAAAATTGATATTTAAAATGTGGTTTGGAATAAAAAAGTATGTTCTGATATATGAAATTACATCCTTCTAATGGAAAAAAAATATTTGACGAATTTTCTCAAATTATGGATACCAACATCATTTTCATTTATAACTCTTGTATTTTTAATTTGACGAAGAAAAGTTATTCTTCATAAAAATCTCTTCTTGGTCTAAGATTTATGATGCAACCATCATGAATCAAATTTTATTAATTTTATACGAGGTATGTAAGAAAATATGAATTTCGAGTAAAGTATCTTTATAGTTCACAACATTTAAATTAGAATGATGTACTTGCACATTAAAACATAATTTTTAATTCTAAACAGTTGTTCGTAATAGCAATTTTCTATATTATGAATTTAAATAGGTATATAAACAAAGTTTTCGTTATGATAATGCTCGCATTTTCAGCTTGTTTTTTATAGTTTTATAGAAAGGGAGAGAAACCAATGACTCTAGGTATATTATAGGTCGCTATATGTCCGTGAGCTCTTTTGATCCATTTAACGTAATGGGGCGTAAACTGTCTGCCTCCATTATGCCATATCCTTTGCACTGATCTATATTTCTGCCCAGGTTTTTCCAATAGCATTAATTTCTTTCTCGATACTTCTTTTCCACGGAGCTACCTGGTCTTCTCTTTCCATGTGGTGTGTATTCTAGGGCTTGCCGCGCTATGTCTGTGTCAGGTCTCCTTAGTGTATGACCCATCCAATTTTCTTTTGCATATTGTCTTAGATATAAGTTACTGGTTAGTTCTTGTCCATAACTCTTAGTTTGATATGCGGTTTGGTCAGTAAATGTTAAGAATCTTCCTTAGGCATTTATTTATGAACACCTGTATCTGACCGATACATTTTCTTGACACTTTCCAAGTTTCTGCTCCGTATACTAGCACAGTCTTCACTTTGCTGTTAAACAATCGTGTCTTGGTTTTACTTGTCATCTGACGTGAAGACCACATTTTCATTAGCATATTAAATGCGTTTTGAGCTATTCCTATTCTCTGTTTTACGTCCTCCTCCGTCCCTCGTTTGTTGTTCAAAATACTGCCCAAGTAGTTAAGTTTCTCTACCGTTTCTAATTCCGTGCCTCCCAGTGATATTCCCATTTCTCTTGGTGTATTTATTTTCATTATCTTAATTTTTCTGACGTTTACTGACTATTATGATTATTACCTGACAAACCTTATAGTCCAGAGTAATAAGGATTTTCTCGGGACACTCAAAGATCCAGGTAGCTGAATTACTTTTTTAGTTATTGTAGACCTATAGGAAGAATATCTACCCGTTTTCTGCCTAGATTTCGCGTCCGTTTTTTAATTATTAACAATTTAGTGCAAAAATCTCGATTTTTGCTCCATTCAAAAGCCAAATAGTTGACATAAAATTACAACATTCAGTTTTTTAGAACATTGAAAAACCTTCAAAATGACGATTTTTGAAAGTTAAAAAGTTAATTTCTTACTACGCAAACTGCAAAATAAGTGAAAATCGTTATTTGTTAATAACTTTTACTAAAACTACCTTAGAACTTTAGTGTTTCACCCAAAGTTGGGTATTGGCGTACTTAACAAACCTTCAAAATTTGAGACCGATCCATTAATTAGTTTAAGAGTTATTCTATTTGTTTATCCCAGAGACCTTTATTTTGCAATAAGATAAGACAGAAAATAATGAAGATAGGGCAATTCTGAGTATGCCAAATGAAAGTAGAAGAGTGATAGTATCAAAATGTATTAAAAACAGATAAAAAAAATAATTAATATAGTCAAAAATCCTAATGCCAAATTTTTGAAATTTTGTAGTTTACAAACATTTAGAATAACTTCAAAATGTTGTCCGTAGAAACAATATTTTTATATATTCGGAAATATAGTATTTTAACACGAATTTTCAAATAAAAAAATTTAGCCTGGGTTCATTTGGGACAAAGTTAGCCATATGATTTTTTTTAATTCACAGCTAATTTGTTTATAATAATTAAGGAATCTCATTAATGCCATTTTAAAGAATGGGATTTGTATTTTTTCTTAAAAAATTTGCACAAACATTGTACCTTCACAGCACTCTCTACGATTTTTCAAAAATGTAGTTCAGATGATTACTAGGGGAAACCTACAAATCCACTGAGTTAAAATACCGAAAAAGCAATTTGAAACGAATATAATTTTCTGTATCTCCGGATCAACTCAATGGATTTTGATCTTTCTTTTTTTTTTAATCTGTATGTAATTTCTACGTACATTACAAATACATATGCAATTTGTTTATAAATATATTAATTAATAAATAGTCTAATGTGTTTAAACAATTCTTGAAAAAATATTTTTTTTACAAAAATTAATTTTCTAATCATAGTATCATTAATGATCATAGAAAAAGTTAAAGTACACTTTAATAAATAAATTATTTTTATTAGATAACTATTTATTGAAGATGATTTATTTTTATTAAAGTATACCTTAACTTTTTCTATGATTAATAACGATAGTATGATTAAAATCATGGATTTTTGGGAAAAAGTTATTTTTTCAAAAATTGTTTAAACAAATTGGACTGTTTATTAATTAATAAATGTCTAGACAAATTGCATATGATAATATCATAGGAAGTTCGCCCTTACCCGAAATGTAGTTAGGTTTGTGTGTCCCTAAGCCGACGACTTGTAATGTACAGAAAAATTACATACAAATTAAAAAAGAACGATCAAAATATATTCAGTAGATCCCGATATATAGTTTTAAGTTTCCTTTTTTATTAGTTTTTGAACTCATGCATTTGTTCATTATTTTCTGTCTTATGTTATTGCAAAATAAAGGTCTCTGGATCTGGTCTAATTAAGGAGGGGGGTATGGTTTGAAATATTTAATTTTTTTATTATTTCAAATAAAAGTGCATACTTTCAAGAATACTCTCTGAAAATTTCAAAATAATCAGAGTAAAATTACCAGAGATATAGCGTGTTGAATATCCCTACCTTCGACTCGCATTGCCGCGACTTCGCGCCAGCACGCTTGAGCGTAGTGAAAAACGTTAAACATCTGTTCGCTATCTCTTTTGTAGATTACTCCTCAATTCAGAAAACATATTCCAATGTTCATCACTTTACGATTTGGCAGACAAATAAGAAGATGAAGATGCATTTGTCAAAACTTTAAACTCATTTTTCTCAAAACTGCTTTTTCAAATGCGGTGGACATCAGTGGCGGCTCGTGGAATTTGAGCAGGGAGGGCGCAGATAATAACAATTGCACACAAAAATTTGCCCTCAGGGATTTAGTAGGAATTTGATCAGGGGCAGCGGGTTTTCATTTTTCTATCGGGTGCAAAGTGGATTTCCATTTACTATTTGAACGGTGTCTTTGCAATTTTTCCCTAGAATGTTTGCTGAGAACTATTGTAGGTTTATATACGCAGATGGGCAAATATGACGGCAAAGCTTTTGACGCGGCAAACGGTTTCAAGTTCGTAGAAAACATTAAATTGGCGTTACGCAGGTAAACGCAATGAAGGGCAATACTCAAATAGGGGCAATAATTTTTACGATGGGCTGGTCGGCAAATTTCTCAAATTATGGGAAAAACCAACCTTACCGACTTTCGGCTCTGGTCAAAATAAAATAGTTAGGTACAACTTACAGGAACTAGGTACCTACTACATATTTAAATTTTCAAATACAAACAAATTTGATTTATAATAGTTTAATAGTTCTATTCAAGAAATACACTACGACATTGCGTTCATAATAATTAATACATTACTTTTTAAAATTAAAATCGGCTCTACGGTCTTTCATAGCAATAAATTTTTCCATAACTTTTTCCTCGAAATCATTGATCCCATCATGAAGTAAATTTCGGTTTATGGACATCATAGCTAGGGCATTTAGTCGATCATTAAGCATTGTGTTTCGCAAAAATGTTTTTATGCGCTTAAGGGTTGAAAAACAACGTTCCGATTCTGCAGTTGTCATTGGAGTTGTCACAATAATTTTTAACACCATTATTGTTTCTGCAAAGGTTTCGGCAAGATTATTCTCTAACATAAACGTGAGAATGTTCATAGCTCCAACAATTTCTTTTAAGTCTGGCCTCGAATATATTACTTCTAATTCAGTCTTTAATCTGGTCTTGCATAACACGGGATAACAAGTAGTTACAGCATCTAGAATATTAACTGGAAAAGTTTTCGAATATTTTGAGTACATGTCTTTGTTGAATAGTTCAGCCGCTTGCAAATGGCCCCGATAAGAGAACCTTTCCTTCATTTGTGTTGTTATTACATCACACACCTCCTTGGCAATAACACTTCGCATATTATCATCAGTTCTTCTTCTTTTAGCACTTTCAAAATTTGATTCAACACTTTCTTTAATTTCATCAGTATCATTTCGAATGTTGGTAATACTTTGCTCAAAAATTTCTAAGTCCTTCTTCAATTCAACACTGTCCTTATTTCTTGATTGGAGTTGATTATAAAGTATATCGACTTGCGGCAAGACTTTATGGAAAATCGTTAACCAAAACATAAATTCTGGATCTTCTAACGTTCGCCTCAAGCCAGAAGCCTCATTGGAAGTAACACTCTTTTCACATCTGTCCTCGACCTCTTCAAAAACTTCTATAAGTTTCTCACGATTTTCATATACAGAATTAACCGTACGAATATTATAGTTCCATCTAGTGACGGCCACTCTCGGTAATCTTTTATTTACTATTTCTTCTAAAATATCGCATCGATGGGAAGAATTTGAAAAAAAACGCTGGGATAGCTGATAGATTATTAAAAAACACTCGCACTTTAGGGTTTTGCGATGCGGCTTTCTGCATAATTAGGTTTAATTGATGGGCATAGCAATGTATAAAATGTGCACTGGGATATTTCTGTTTAATTTGGATTTGAACACCGCTGGTAGAACCGCTCATAACATTTGCACCATCATAAGTTTGCGCTATTAGTTTTTGAGGAGTTTTTAAAATTAACGGATCTATTTCGTTTTCAATGCAGGTTTTTAACCCAGCTGCTGTTTTATCCATAACCCTTAAAAAGCCCCAAAAATTTTCATAAATGGAATCTTCGTAGAAATACCGTAATATTAATACCATTTGACAATTATTTGAGACATCGGTGGTTTCATCGCATTGGATAGATAAAAAGTCGGCCTTTTCAATTTGATGGGAAATTTCTTCCCGACAAACTAGTAGCATACAGTCCAAAATATCATTTTGTATGGTCTTGGAGGTTCCTTTAAACACAGTTGCTTTCTGTAAATGTTCTTTAAGTGTAGCATCCAACTCTGCAGTAAAATCTATCAACTCTCTAAATATTCCTCGATTTTCAGATCCCTCGCTTTCGTCATGACCTCTAAGTGCTAGTTCAAAAGAACCGCAAAATTTTACACAGCTAATAATTCTTTTCAAAATGTGTCGGTTTTTTCTGACTTTATTATTGTGTTGTACTAAAGACTCCCTGTATGCAGAACTCAATTGTGTTAAAATATTGACTTTGCCAAGCAATGCGAACCCTGTGCATGAATTAATATGACCACGAGACGATTCATGTTTTTTTATTTTTGCAGGAAGGTGGTGAAGATCTTTTATCCCTGTTCTTGCCCAATTTCGGTCCATCCCTGATCCGGCATTGTAAAGTAATAAACACGGGAAACAGTACAATAAATTCGAAACGTCACAACCACAAATCCAATTATTTCTTGTATAAATGTCTCTTGAAAAATGGCGGGTGAAACTTCTGTTTTCTGCTTTGCGTTCACTAATTTGCGTTAACTTCAAATTTGGCAACGGCCTGCCCAATTCTTTAATTTTTAACTTATCTTCAAGTGGCAGATTGGAAAAGTTCGTATTTAATATATTATGAACAGTATTCATGATGCTAAAATAAATTCGTTCTAATTAGCCCATGTGTTATAATATGAAAAATATGTGTACTTACGTAATAAGAATAAGTGAAACTTTAAACACTACTACTGCAAACTTTTCCACTGCTTTCGCTTTATTGTTGTCAGAGATAACTGCTTGCAAAGCTTCTTGCCGCGTGCTTTCTTGCTCACTGAGGCCGCTAAAGAAGTGCGGCCAAAATGCAACATCACGCAACGTCTGAAGATGAGTGGGAGTGTTGGTCGACCGATTGCTATGGTTACGTGGCCGCACTTCTCTTGCGCCCAAATATCGTGCGTGCCCTCTCAACGTGGTCTCAACCATCGCCTACGTCCTATAAAGCTATGACAAGCTGGTTGAGCGTCGGAAAAATATCAGACAGTGTTTTTATGTGAATTTCAACAAATTAAAATTAGAATAGAAAATGTTGAAGTTGGTTGTATCAGAATTTTTTAACCAACATTATATCTGGGAGGGCGCGCGGCCATGCGGCCTCAAAGAGGAGCCGCCACTGGTGGACATTGTAACTGAAAAACTACTCGACCGAGCTACCTGATATTTTGCACAGATTTCCTTTAGACATTTTATGAGGTGACAACGTCGAGATATTTTTCTTTTTTTGCTTATTTTTTGTTCAACAGTAATAAATCTGTAGATTTTCACGAAATTTTTACCACAAATTTCATTTTTTTGATTTCTGAGTGATACCAAAAATTCAAAAATCGTTAAAAATAAAAAAACTCGACGTTGTGACCTCGTGAAACTTGTAAGCTAATTAAATCTTTTTGAATTTTTTGTTTCGTATGATTTAGTGACGAGTTTTGATGTCCACCGCAAAATCCATTTTTTTGTGAGCTGCCTGTCAAAATTTGTCACCAATGGCTTATTTTTCAATATTTTGGACTGAATTTTTTTCTAAATATTCTTTGAATTGTATTTAATATGTTTGTTATTTAATTTAAAAATAAAATAATTGTACCATACCTTCGAAAAAAATTCACAAAAATGTGCTTGATATGTTGATTTCAAACCATATACCCCCCCTTAATGGATCGGTCTCAAATTTTGAGGGTTTGTTAAGTACCCCAATACTCAACTTTGGGTGAAACACTAAAATTCTAAGGTAGTTTTAGTAAAAGTTATTAACAAATAACGATTTTCACTTATTTTGCAGTTTGCGTAGAAACAAATTAACTTTTTCTTTCAAAAATCGGCATTTTGAAGGTTTTTTAATGTTCTAAAAAATTAAATTTTGTAATTTTATGTCAACTATTTAGCTTTTGAATGGGGTGCAAAAATCGAAAAAATGGCAATTTTTGCACTAAATTGTTAATAATTAAAAAACGGACGCGACCTCTAGGCAGGAAACACGTAGGTTTTCTTCCTATAGGTCTACAATAACTAAAAAAGTAATTCAGCTACCTAGATCTTTGAGTGTCTCGAACATGGTCTATTTCTAACTTATTACCCTGGAGTATTATATTCGCCTTATCTTTTCTCGTATAAAATAATCCATTTAATTTTCAGAGTATCTGTAACAGAAGACGGCAAAAAAGCTTTACTCACTCTAGCCAATGGTGATATGCGAAAAGTACTGAACGTGCTACAAAGTACATGGTTGGCATACAAACATGTGACAGAGGACAACGTTTATACGTGCGTAGGACACCCACTCAGAACAGACATCGAGAGCATCGTCAAGTGGTTGCTGAACGAAGACTTCAAAACCACATACAACAACATCAAAGAATTAAATATGATCAGAGGGCTGGCCCTCCACGATATACTTACGGAGGTGCATAAGTACGTCCAGAGGATAGAGTTTCCCTACGATGTTATGATCGATTTGGTCGAGAAAATGGGCGAGATTGAATATCGATTGTCTGCTGGGGCTAATGAGAATATTCAACTCACAGATTTGATATCTGCGTTCCAGAATGTTAAGGATATCAAAGCTCCAGACGAATCTAACTGATTTTGTACTCCACTCCGTTTTGTACCTGTCCCTAACTCCTAAGTTCGTATTTCATAATAATGCAATGTTTTTTTATAATAAATTTTAATTTCTTTGTGTTACCGATATCTTCTTACACCCCAGGAAACGAAGCTGAAAAAGCACTTGATAAATCGAAAAATTACTGCCCCGTGTATCAGGATTATCAGCATCCAAAGATAAGAGCAACACATAGTCATTTAATTTTTAAATGTCCTAGAAAAACAAACACCACGTTTTGTTTTCAATTAAGTAGGTGACACAGATTTCTCAACACAAGTACACTAATCGGCAATAACGCTTGGTCAGCTAGTCAATATTATGGTAATTCACGGTCATGCTGTATCAGCATTCAAAACAACAACACCTTACACTTTACTTGTACATCCAGCTAAAGAAGCGTGATTCATTATAATTCGATCTGTTATCAATTATCATTCGTTCATATGGTTATACCGAAAGCACACCAACTCTTTACTGTTATACTTAGAGTTGGTAAATAAATACGTACACAGCGAGGAGTGTTTACTTCATCAACCCCTATCATAGGGGGTAACTACCCCCAACTAACCTAGGATGTTCCTGAGGGTGGAGTACCACCATACCAGGGAAAAAAAAAGAATAAGGAAATGTAGAATATCGTGACTGCGCAACCTGAGAGAATAGTACGGAAGTACATCAAATGAACTTTTCAGAGCAGCCGTCTCTAAAATACGAATAGCTATGATGACCTACCTCCGTCGTGGAGATGGCACTTAAAGACGAAGATTTTTATCGCGAAGGAACATCTAATTATGTAACAATTTGGTATTCCACACAGAAGGGCAAGTATGAGTTCAAAATCAATTGACGGATTCCTTCCCGATAACTAAAAGGCTACAACAGGAAGATGGAATGGCGCCGACTATGTTTAATATACAGAGTAAGTCTGTAATTTGGAATAAATTCAATATCTCAAATTTTAATTGTTTTTTTGAAAATTGCTCAGACCCGTCGATTAGTATTTGAAATTGTCATTTTTGACATACAATAATAATGTATACAGAGTGTCCCAATTTAGAGATATGACGTCGTCGTTGATTTTCTTAAATGACAACACTGTCATTTTGATAGGATGAGTAAAGTTATACTGCAAAATTTCAAATTTGTATTCCCTTCCATGTACAAGATAATAAAAAATAACAAAGTTGTGCAAAACAAGTAACTAAATAATAATTGAATTTAATTATTTCAATTAAGCATGCTCATAATTAACATTATGCTCATAATGTTGCCCATTGACCATTTGACAATAATTGAATGCAACATTATGAGCATTTGCTTAATTGAAATAATTAAATTCAATTATTATTGGATTACTTGTTTTTGGTAACTTTGTTATTGAAGATATTCTTCTTTAGCGGCGATTCGATTGAGGGTAAAATAGTACATAAATCTGCGCACACAGACAGCATGTAGTTCATTGCTAATCTTTCAAGATAGGTATGTACATATGTATCTGTAACCGTGCAAATAAGTCATTAAAAGAATATATTAGTGTTTTTAGTAACTGTATTATTTATTATAATTCTTGTGTTTTTGGATTTGTTTCTCTGTAGTAAAATAACAAAATATTATGTAGGCATAACATTTTTACACTATTTGTCGCCGTGTTGTGTTACCATTTGATCCGAAACTTACACGTCAATTACAAGGACCTCGCTGGAGTAGTTGGTAGGGCGTTAGCTCCGAGATTGGAAGGACGCGGGTTCGAATCCTGGGCGATTCATATTTTTTGGTTGTTTTAATAAAAATTTTTTGAAAGTGGTAGAAAAGAAAGTTAGTTTAGTTAGTTAGTTAGTACTTTGTTTAAATTACCTATATAATAGAAGAATATCTTCTTACGTGCGTACAAAGTACACACACATTCTTTTTTTTTTATTATCTTGTAAATGGTAGGGAATAAAAATTTGAAATTTTGCAGTTATGTATAACTTTACACACCCTATCAAAATGACAGTGTTGCCATTTAAGAAAATCAACGATGTCGTCATATCTCTAAATTGGGGCACCCAATCATATCACATTATTATTATGTCAAAAAGGACAATTTGAAATACTAATCGACGGGTCTGAGCATTTTTCAAAAAAACCATTAGTAATTATGATATTTAATTTATTCCAAATTACAGACTCACTCTGTATGCATGGAATATGTTCGTAAGAAAAATTTCCGTAAACTCAAAACATTTATTTATGTCTAAGCAGATTGTAATGTACGCAGATGATGTAAACTTGATGGGGAGAACCGCAAGAAACGTCGCAGAACTTTATGTGGAGCTTGAAGAAAATGCGAAAGAAATAGGTCTGGTCGTCAACGTAGATAAAACTAAAGCCCTAATACGAGCAAGGAAACAACGATACTTGCAGAATTTGACAATAGACGACGCTAACATTGAAGTAATAAAACAACCACCTAAAAAAGTTAAGATAACTCAGGATGGCAGTGAGTGGGAGGAAATGCGGAAACGGATAATGCTTGCTGACAAAGCATACTTCTCTGTCACGGTGTTTGAATCTAAAGACCTCCATGGAGAAGTAAAGATTAAAATATAAATAAAACTATCATGCGACCAATAACAACATATGGCAAAGAAACATGGATCATGACAAAAAGACCTTGTTGATACTTTTGAAAGAAAGATATTAAGAAGGATATTGGGATCCATTCGTGACAATGGTATATGGAGAATAAGGTTCAATCACGAGTTATAACCAATATTACACGAAACCCTCTATAACAAATATTGTAAAAATACAAAGATTGTGCTGGGCAAATCACCTTATAAGAATGGATAATGACGGAACACCTAGTAGATTTCGTAACCAGGTTCGTCGTCTTCTTTTATCTCTTACATTTTACTTTGCCCTCCATAATCAAACGCAACAGACTATAACGAGGACCTCTTACTAATAAGCTTTAATATTTCAGTCCTGAAATATTACAGCTTCCGCCTCTGTATGTCGTATGTATAGTTTCTCCCCTTTTTATTAACTCTTCAATATTGCAAATTTTGTCTATGGTTTTTCTCAGAGACTTTTTTCAGTGTGACGCAAGTGACAGAAAAAAGGCACGTCCGTGATACATAAACATGTATAACAGTTATTCCAGTTGTTGATAGATGGCGCTATAATCGAAAAAAAAGTTTAGGTTTACCCATTATTTATCTATAACATATCTATACGACTATAATTTAAAGTTCTTCTCAGTCTTTCAGTGTGTCATTAATCAGCCCTGTGATGGATGACCGAAGTTATCTTTAACTTCAAGTTATCCTGTAGTTAAGTTATAATCCTCGAATTGGTGTGATGTATCATACTTAACTTAACTACTTGCGTTATTTTTTGAGTTATCTGGTATATCAACTGTCACTTTATAACGCGACGTTAAACCTCAAGTTATGAGATAACTCTGTAGTTATGTAAGGATACTTAGACAAGGAAAGAGTAAGGATATGTAACGTTATTTCATCTTTTAACTTATTTTTAGATAGAAATCAAGTGAATATTCAACGAAGAACGCTGCTTCATGTTGTCCTAGGATTTTGTGCGGCATGTTATTAATTTATTATCAAAATATAAAGCAGTGCAAAATTTGAACATATCAAAAAAATTGACTTCAAATAACAATTAAAAGCCCATAGGTAATAATACGATTACAATAATAATTAACAATAAAAAGTAAAGCTAATAATTTAAGAATAGGAAGGTAATACAATTTTAAAAACCATACAAAAATCAACTGGAGATACATATCTAATTGTTGAATATAAGTTGAAATTTATAAACATCTGCAGTGTTGCCAGAGAAATTTTTGTAAATGCACTGGAATGACTGAAATAGTGACACAAAATGTACTAAACCAACACATTTTGTACAAAAACTTAAAAAAACGTCGTTAAATGTTATTTGAAGCAAATTTCTTATATCACAAAATTGGAGGTTTTTACTTTAAGATACTTTAGTATCAAAAGTTTGGTTGTTAATCTATCAAATTGGTACAATTGTACCAACTTTGGCAACGATGCTTTTATGGGTATCGTCCTATCCTGTCAAGCCTGGGCCATGTTCCGATCAATATCTCATTGCTCACTCCAACTTGTACTATTTCTACATAAGGTTCTCTTTGTTAGTCAAATGTTATTTCTCTTTTTTAACGTTGAAGAAATAACTATCTCATAACGGCGACAGATACATCACACCGAATTTACGTAAATAGTTATGGGCACGTTATCCCTGAAAGTTATCTTAACTTTAGCTCACTCAAACGTTAAAGATAACTTTGGTCATCTTCTTTCACACGGCTGAATGATGTAATGTACGATTTTAATGTAGAGAATCATATCATAGCACGACATTTTAATTAAAACTGACAGTTGTCAAAATCGTAATTTGGTATAAAAACCAATTGTTTATTTCATTTATAAAAAGGTATGTTCTTTGATTTGTATAGTTTTATAAAAAATTGTACAGATTATAATTGTATAGATAATACATAAATAATTTTTTGTTCGATTATAGCGCCATCTATCAACAACTACAATAAATGTTATAAATGATTTTAATCATGGACGTACCTTTTTTTTCTGTCACTTCCAACTTAATGCGTTAGAAAGAAATTGAAAAACTGTGACGCACTGAAATATGCCTATGAGAAGGAGAATACCAATGATATTCGTATCATTATTCGATAACACCAACGCTCAAAAGTTTCCAATTTCTTAATCTCTAAATGCTTCAATGGCCAGGCCTTAGATCCGTAGAGCAAAGTTGTAAAAACGTAGCAGCGCAACAACCCTATCCTTAGATCCATCCCTAAGTCTCTACTACATACTAGATATTTCTGAAGCTATTTTCTTGTGGCATTTTTATAATCAAGTATATTCAAATAGGAAATAAGCCACAATTTTACCTAAAAATGATTTTATTAACGTTTCGACGCCTAAGTCGGGTGTCGTTGTCAAAATACAAAATAATGGCGTCGAAACGTTAATAAAATCATTTTTAGGTAAAATTGTGGCTTATTTCCCATTTGAATATACTAGATATTTCATTTTCATAAATTTTGCCCTTGCTATTTCTATACGGCTTTTAATCTCTTACGTTTGTTCTGCATTTTGACTAACCAATGTTCCTAGATATTTGTATTTTAACTACCCTTTCTGGGTAGTTAAATATCTGGATATTATTAATATGGAGTGTCTCATTATCTATTGGATGTTTTGTAATGACTATGAATTTTGTCTTCTTTAAGTTCATTTTAATATCATATTTTCGTTCAGCCGTTAGTGTGTTTTTTAGACTTTGTAGAATTGAAGTAAATATGACCGTGTCATCGACATGTCTTATAATATTAAGGATTTCACCATTTATGATCATTCCATCCTTACACTCACCTAAAGCTTCTTGGAAGACGGCTTGGCTATATATATTAAACAGCAGTGGTGACAATATACAGCCCCGTCTTACACCACAAAGAACTTCTATTCGTACATATTTGATCCTCAATTCTTATTTTAACTTTCTGGTTCCAGTAGAGGTTTGAAATTACTCTGATGCTGTCAATGTTTTCAGTTTTAATATATGAATTAGTTTATCGTGCTGTACCTTGTCAAATGCTTTTTCGAAATCAATATCAAGTAAATAAAAGGCAGATTAATTGCATAAGCAAATATATTTATTTACATTATCACATATTAAGAAAAAGCTGTAAACCTGAATATGATTGTTTAAATTATTCTCAATATTTACAAAAACCATACAAGTATATTTACATGAAAATACATAATTCAGTAATTAGTAGATCTTGTTAACAAAAAACTTTATACTTGATTATATCCATTACCTGTACATTTCCATAGAGTATGTATATACTAAAAATATTTGATGTGGAACTGTAGACATGTTAAAAATTTCAATAGTAATGTAGCTTTTACTAAAATATATCAGGACACTGCGACCAGTCTTGCTTAGCTTTACTTTCCCAGTACGTTCCTTTATAAACATGATGAATAACATCTGAGTCATCTTCTTTCATTTGTTCAAACCACAATGGTTTATATGGGGGATATGGACGACCTACAATAAAATAACATATTATTTATATATACCTGTCCATATGTGGAAAAATCATTGACTTTAGTAAAAATTTAGGTCCTCAAATGCATATGAAGGATAGCTGTTGACAAATTCTTGAAGACGTAAAGTTGCCTTTGATTTGTAAGTAAAAAAATCATTTTTACCTATAAAACTTTCTTTAATCTTCGAGTTTATATTACAATTATTGTTATTAAAAATCCGTTTAAAAAAGGGCTGGCTTTTTAGCTTATAAACATTTATAATAACTTTGATACCGTTTATGTCATGCGCGTGTAAGTAGACTCACTGAAAAGATGGCGAAAAAATACAATCCTAAAAAAACAACCTTCTATGACCAATTGGAAACAAGATGGCATTTTTTTAAATCATATTTCCATTGTTTATTAAAAGCGAAGATTTTTTGTTTTAAGAGGCTACAATAGCGCGTTATCAAAACGGAAAACGCGTTCCTAGATTGCGGCTTTAATTTTGAATATTTTGTCGAGATATTTGGCACACAAATTCGCAATATAGTAAAAAATGGCGGTACAGAGCCGAATTTGAGAAATATGTTAGTATGTGGAAATTATTACTCTATAATTAAATACAATATTAAAAAAAACAAGCCTGTACCGCCATTAAGAAGAACAAAAAATACACTTTCTTCAAATAAACTTTTTTATCCGATGCCTAGATTTTGTGTCACATTGGAACTACTAAAATTTTTTATTTCTAACAAGAAATCGAACATACTATAACTAATGACTAATTAGGCAACATAGAGAAATAGTCACTGTCACTTTGACAAACCTGCGTCAGATTTCTAATAGCCCGGGAGGTAGTGTCAAATTTAACCGGAGCATTTTAGCATGGCTGTTTTCTTTTTATTTAGTTAGGTGTTCCAAAGCTTATTAACAAATAATGTGTCAGCTGCCCAAAACCGGGGATTTTAGGCAAGCAAAGGTAAAATGTGAAACTTGATGGAAAAACGCTACAACTTATATGTCAAATATTTATATCCGTGACTTACCTGTATAATAGCCAAGAATACCTAGCTACTGGCTTTCGCCCAGACGACTCGGGTTCAAATCCTGGCACTAAAAATCTTTTTTGTTTTTAAAATTGACATTTTGACTTGAAAAATAATTATTTTTTGATAATATGTACCACGTTTTTATTATTTATAAGACACAATATAAAAAAGTCTGTATGTCATTTATAGAATTGTAAACTATGCATTTGATCATATGATAATATCATATTATTATGATTGATCTTCTTAATAAACAAAGTTGTTGTATGGTAGTTTAGGTGTTTATTTTTTTTAACCCTAATTTTTCACTTTTCTATCACTCTTATTAATCTAAATATTATCTTGTTCTCTACAATATATAAAAATGAATGTTTGTCTGTATGCCCCTTATCGAATCGTAAACTATGCATTTGATCATAATTATGATGACCTCAAGCAAAGTTGTACGTAAAACCGGGAAGATTTCTGAGTTAATACGACCAATCTAAGTAATCATTATTTACGCAGACACCACAAAAACAATATTGTTTATTAGAAAAAAGTATACGCAATATTTTTGAGTATTTTTTGGCTTTCTGGTAATTTTTAGGTATTTAACTTTTAAACATTATTTTTTAGTTCTAAGGCGGTACGAAGTTTGCCGGGTCAGCTAGTTAATAATAAAAAATATTCTTGAACTAAGTAGTTTGGCAAAGACTAAAATGTATAAATCATTAATTTATGAATTTTTAGATTGTAAGAAAAAAGAGTCAGCTGAATATTGTATGATCAAATGCAAAGATTACGATTCTATAAAAGACATACAGACTTTTTTATATTGTGTCGTATAAATAATAAAAACGTGGTATTATCAAAAAATAATTATTTTTCAAATCAAAATGTCAATTTTAAAAACAAAAAAGGTTTTCAGGGCCAGGATTTGAACCGTAGTCGTCTGGGTGAAAGACAGTAGCTAGGTATTCTTGGCTATTATACACGTAATATACACGTAAGTCACGGAGATAAATATTTGACATATAAGTTGTAGCGTTTTTCCATCAAGTTTCACATATTACCTTTTCTTGCCTAAAATCCCCGGTTTTGGGCCAGCTGACACATCATTTGTTAATAAGCTTTGGAACACTTAACTAAATAAAAAGAACACAGCCATGCTAAAATGCTCCGGTAAAATTTGACACTACCTCCCAGGCTATAAGTGTAATAGCCCGATTCTCTTATTAGTCCAGGGCGCATCTGTTTTGAGATGGACGTTGAGAGGTGACTCAAATGTTTTTGCAGAAATTGCTTGAAAATAAATCAAATAATAATATTTGAGTTATCCTCCCTCTCAAAAAGGTCCGGAACATTGTTTAAATAATCAAAATGTCAAAAAATGAAGGAAAAATTCGATTTTTTTCTTCGTTTTTTGATTATAACTAAATCATCTTGGAGGAGATTACTAACTCAGTGAGCTTTATTAGTGGACTGTTTAGCATAGGGTGAATTTAAAATAGAATAAAAAAAATAACAGTAAAAAAACCAGACCTTAAAGTAAATTGTAATAAAAATATTTCCTACCTTGTCATTTCTCGTTGCACAAGCTGGAGCAGGCCTGCTATTTTTCGTACTGCTATTGCTGAGTAGTATAAAGTATAAATCACTCGCGAGGACTATATTGAGTTTCTATACACTTTTCGGAATGATTGTAAGTGACTGTTAACCAAGAGAGTTGGTTGGCGAATTGTCTTTTTAAAATGAGGCGAGTAGGCAGGTAATTACATACAAAAAACTTTAAGGTTTTTACTTGAAAATAATGATAAAAATTAATACATACTCACTGAATTAGGTATTGGCCTACTCGTATATACGGGGTGTCCCATAATATTGAAAAGAAAATGAATTAAAATATTCTTTACAAAAACAAGAAAATTAAAAATTGTTATTCCTACTTATGTGGACGAACCACAACCGCCCACCACAATACGCAGTATTGTTACGGCTCAAAAGGCAAAGGACATAATTTTACTATAGAGCGTTTATATATACCACTATTAGTTTTCACTGTGGCCACTCTAACTATACCATCAGATCCAGGATGAACCTCAATTATACGGCCCAAAGGCCATTGTAGCGGGGGAATATTATTTTGGCGGATTACCACTAAGGTACCTAGTTGGACGTTTGGAGACGGAGAATTCCATTTAGCCCTTTGATGAAGAGTTTGGAGGTACTCCTTAGACCACCGTTCCCAAATCTGTTGGTGCAACTTATTTAATAATTGCCAACGATTCAACCGATTGTGCGGAACATCGAGCAACGTTTCTTCGGGCGGAGCACTCAAAGGCTCCATGGTCAAAAAATGTCCTGGAGTTAACGCACTAAGATCGTTTGGGTCTGAACTTAACGGGCATATTGGCCTCGAATTCATGATGGCCTCAATTTGAGAAAAAATAGTATATAACTCTTCAAAAGTTAGTACTTGTTCTCCAATTGTGCGAATTAAATGACCCTTTACCGTCTTAATATTAGATTCCCATAAACCTCCAAAGTGTGGAGAAGAAGGGGGAATGAGATGCCATTGAATAGATTCATGAGAAGCAGCTTGTGATGCCAATCTGTTAAGTTCTGCTCTGGCTCCAACAAAGTTAGTGCCATTGTCACTATAAACATGTTGACATCGGCCTCTACGACTGACAAATCGCTTAAACGCAGCTAAAAACGCGTCAGTGGATAAATCAGATACGAGCTCTAAATGAAGAGCTTTTGTTGAGAAACAAATAAAAAGCGACAAATACGCTTTAAGAGTTTGAGACTTTCGAAGTTTGGAAGCTCTTATAGGAAAAGGGCCCGCAAAATCAACTCCAACATTACTGAAAGGTTTTAGTTGAGATATTCGAGCTAGCGGTAGATTTCCCATTAACGGAACTGGGGACAAAGGATTCACCTTAAAACATTTAACACATTTAGACAGTACTCTACGAATGGCTCGTTTGGAAGATATAATCCAAAAACGCTGAGAAATTAGGTATTGAACAGTTTGAAGCCCGGCGTGTAGATATTGCAGATGAGTAGATTCAATAATCATATCAGTTAATTTACAACTGTTAGGAAGTAATGCCGGAAATTTGCGATCATACGAAATGGGCGCATTAGCTAGGCGACTACCTACACGTAGAATTCCCTTTGCATCGATAAAAGGTGAAAGCTTTCTTAAATTTTTTGGAAGCAGCTGTTTATCTTGGATAAAATTTATTAAAGTATTAAAAAAGATCTGCTGTGTTCGTTTAACAAAAACCAGTAAGGAGTTATGTTGCTCCAATAAACTTAAACAACCTATTTCCAGATTACCATATCGGTTTTTGGTTACATAATGGAAAAAACGAATAATGTAACACAAACATCGAACACACCTATTTAAAGACGAATGACGATCCAATAAAATATCTAAAAAATTATTGGGAATTTCAGCAATCAATGCGACAGTCCGCACTTCCAAATTTACATTAGTAGACTCCTTTGAATTAAGTTCAAAGAACGTTAGCGGATCAGATTGTAAGAAGGTTGGCCCCGCCCACCATTTGGAACAGTTACTTAACTCAGAGGGTAAGCAACCCCTTGAACCAATGTCAGCAGGATTTTCTTCAGAAGGAACATAGTGCCAACATGAAGAAGTTACTCGTTCCTGCACATAAGCTACTCTATTGCTCACAAAAGTTTTCCACTGATGAGGGGAAGATTGTAACCAACGTAATGTAACAGCAGAATCAGAATAACAGTATATTTCCTTGATTTCTACTTTATCTTTAATAACAGAAGAAACAAAGGAGACTAGTCGAGCCACTAAAACCGCAGCAGACAATTCTAATCTGGGAATAGTAAGTCCCTTATTAATGGGTGCGACCTTAGATTTAGCTATAACAAAAGAAACAAAAGGTTGGCCTGAAGGTGATAAGCATCGAAAGTACAAGACAGCGCAGTAACCTTTCTCGCTAGCGTCACCAAAACAGTGAACTTCTAAGCGTAAAATATCGTCAATTAATAAACGACGAGGTAAATTTAATTTACTCAAATATGCTACATCATCAATGTATTTTTTCCACAAACGGATAATTTCTTTTGATGGAGCATCATCCCAACCAATCTTTTGAGTCCATATTCTTTGAATAAGGTGTTTAATTAGAAATGTTATTGGAGATAAAAATCCAAGAGGATCAAATATTTTTGCTAAATTGGACAAAAGATGACGTTTTGTACAAGAAGAGTCTAAAACTTGAACTTTAAAAGCAAATGTATCCGAAGAAGCGTCCCATTCCAACCCTAATACTTTAAGTGTTTTGGACGAAATATCATCATTAAATGTAAGAGGTTTTATTGCTAAATCTGATACAGCTAATCCTTTCAATAAATCGGGTACATTACTGGACCATTTTTTCAACTCAAAACCTCCTTTGGCAAGTAAGGCAATAAGTTCGTCTCTTAGTGCTAAGGCATTTTCGAAACTAGGACAGGAAGAAACGATATCATCAACGTAGGTTCCAGTTTTAAGTGCCTCGGCTGCTAGAGGAAACGAATCCCCGTCATCATTAGCCAACTGATGTAGACATCTAATAGCAAGATAAGGAGAACAAGAGAGACCATAAACAACTCTGTTGATACGAAGATCTCGAACAGGTTCAGAATTATTAGAACGCCAAAGTACTCTTTGATAATCTGTTTGAGTAGGATTAATTAAAATTTGCCTATACATTTTAGAAATATCGGCCGTAATTACATAACCATGCAATCGAAAATTAATCAAAATTGTACAGATGTCAGTCTGAAGCTTAGGACCAGTGAATAATTTGTCATTGAGTGAGGGTTGATTTGGAAGATGCCCGGAACCATTAAAAACGACCCTTAATTTACTTGTTAGACTTTCAGGTCTTAAAACACAATGATGCGATAAATAGTAAACATAAGGTGAATCGAAGTTATTCAATGGGACAGGTTCCATGTGACCGAGCTCAACAAATTCCTTCATAAAAGTGCGGTATTGGTCATAAAGTTCAGGAGATTTTTGAAGCCTTCTTTCTAATGAATAAAACCTACTAAGAGCAAGTGATCTAATATTAGGAAAGACAGGATTTTCTTCCTTAAAAGCGTCCTGATTGTTCACGCTTATAAGTATTCATAAACATATTTTCCACTTTAGCGTCATCAGGAGCTAAGCAAAAAACTTCAGGGACTGCTTCTAATTCCCAGAATTTCTTTATTTGCTGATCCAAAGAAACCGTATCTTCAACTTGGCAAAATAAAGAAGTAAGAGTAGGAAGAGGATGCCGCCGAATCTTGAACATTCTCTTCTTTCTTAGAAGAGGAGAAGCAAAGGAGTGTATGATGTTTTTTATGGCACGAGTGACAAGTCCATGTAGATTTGCATAGGCTAGAACGATGTGATCCAAGACAGTTAATACACATCTTGTTCTTTTTTATTAATTGAAATCGATCTACAGGAGATTTTGCCAAAAAAACGGAGCATTTATAAATGGCATGGGTATCATTAGTTTTACAGATAGAACATTTTGGTTCAGGTTCTGTTTGAGCAAGCAATGATGTAGATTTGGAAGAATTAGGTTTTTTAGAAAAGTTAGATTTTGGTTTAGTGTGAAAATCAATATTATCTAAAGCGAGACAACTTTGATTTAAAAAATCAATCAGTTTTTTATAGCTTGGGATGGTTGAATTATTATGAAAAAGCTCAAAACGTGTTACTAAAGAAACAGTTAATCGTTTTAAAATCATTTGAACAAGTATAAAATCCCAATGTACTGTGGGTAGTCCTAGCTTATTTAGAGATGCCACATTTTTCGAAAATGTATCTAACAACTTGCGTAGTTCTTTTGGATCTTCTGAAGTCAGTTGTGGTGAACTTTCAAGGTTATTCCATAAATTGGCAGCGATTACCCTAACATTATTAAACCTTTCACAAAGCAGATCATAGGCAATTGGATAATTGTTTGCTGTGATGTCAATATGATCCACAGCATCGCGCGCTGCACCCTTTAAACACGATAGTAACAAATTAAATTTGTCAATTGGTTGTAAGTAAGTAAGAGTATGAACGCGAGCATCAAACTGATCTATAAAACTTCTAAATTCAGTTATTTTTCCACTGAAAGATGGCAATTCCGGTTTCGGTAAATTAAAATAATTTATAGGTAAAGGATTTTGAGACTGTGAAGTTGATGTAGTTTGCTGACTTGATGTTGAAGATTTTCTAAAGGCTTGCACGTATGTTAATTTAATTTTATAATATAATTTGTCAAAATTACTACGGCAATCATCTTCGACTTTAAATAGCGCGTCCTCATTATCTTGCTCAGAAACTAACATAATTATTTTATTATGAAGATCATAAAAATTGTCACGAATTTTTTCCAATCCTTCATACATAACTTCCAAAACCGGGTAAAAATTCTTATCGTCAGCAGCTACCTTTAAAGCAACAGCATGAATTTCAGTCATTTGTTGCACTTCAACTTGTCTTAAAGATTGATATTTTTTAATTTTATCTGCCATTTTGTAAATTTAAATGTAGAATTAATAAATTTAGAAAAATATGAAATTAGCGTTAGGAAATAAAATAGGTTCACCACACGAAAATTAATAAAATACAACCGAACTTTGTGCTAATAAAATAGAAAACTATGTCCTCTGCTATTTGAATATTTATAGACAAAAAATAATTATAAAACATAAACCCTTTAAATAAAAATTACTGTGTAAAATAAACACACAGTTTCATCTATAATAGAGTCAACCTGTATAATAATTATTATAACAAAATTTGTCTATTGGCCGACGTTGACAATTTAATAATAATTACTTTTACATTAATGTGTTCCTTTTTTACTTAAAAAACAACACTAACTGAGGTATAGGTACCACTAACGATCGGCACAAACAAAAAACCAATGTACTAATTGATACGTGATTTTAATTTTGTAAAGAATATTTTATCGCCTTATGTTAAAGAATAACAAAAAATAAAGTCAAAGGAAATGCGGTTAAATAACCTGAATTTGATTCTGATCTTTGTAAATTAGCAAAGTATGACAATAAAATCAAACAATTCAGGTTTAAAAGAAACTTTCCCCGACTATATTACCCTCTTAGAAAAATGAAAAATGCAAGAAAAAAATATAGAAAATGGATCTATCCGGCTCGAAGGACCAATAAATCATCTTGGAGGAGATTACTAACTCAGTGAGCTTTATTAGTGGACTGTTTAGCATAGGGTGAATTTAAAATAGAATAAAAAAAATAACAGTAAAAAAACCAGACCTTAAAGTAAATTGTAATAAAAATATTTCCTACCTTGTCATTTCTCGTTGCACAAGCTGGAGCAGGCCTGCTATTTTTCGTACTGCTATTGCTGAGTAGTATAAAGTATAAATCACTCGCGAGGACTATATTGAGTTTCTATACACTTTTCGGAATGATTGTAAGTGACTGTTAACCAAGAGAGTTGGTTGGCGAATTGTCTTTTTAAAATGAGGCGAGTAGGCAGGTAATTACATACAAAAAACTTTAAGGTTTTTACTTGAAAATAATGATAAAAATTAATACATACTCACTGAATTAGGTATTGGCCTACTCGTATATACGGGGTGTCCCATAATATTGAAAAGAAAATGAATTAAAATATTCTTTACAAAAACAAGAAAATTAAAAATTGTTATTCCTACTTATGTGGACGAACCAATAACTTTAAAAGTATTCATTTCCGAGAAAAGTTGTACTGACATAAAAGTTGCGTAAAAAAATTTTCTACAATATAGAATTGGTTAAAAATTTCAAAAATAGTTACCCTAGTTGCAAAATAGCAATAATTGCGAAAAAAACCATACAAAAACAAGTATTCGCATTTTACGTTTTTCAACCATTTATGATACACTTAGGACCTTCATATTTCACTCAGAAAAACTTTATGATACAGTAATACAATACTATAAATGTCATTAAGATCGGTTCAATAGATTTTGCAAAATAAATTTTGTAATCCAGCTTTCGCAAAAAAAATTCATTTTTTCAAAATGTTACAGAACTGAAAATAAAGCAGATAGCAAGTTGAATTTTTTTTGCTTATAGAAGTGTACTGTACCTTTCATTTGCAATTTTCAAAATTAAAATCGATTAATTACCACGCCGTCAGAATAAACAATAGTTTTTGGTGCTACGCGCAGGACAGCGGTGTTCGATTCACACAAGTTGATTTCCACCAAAATGTCTTCCAATCTTTATCTAATATATTATTTTCTTACTCTATATTTTGTTGTATTTTAATATTTTAATTCCACAAAAATCAAACTAATTTTATTATTGTTTGTGAAATATTGTTTAAATAATTGCACATGTTTAAAAATAATAAACATTTATTTTTTAAGTTAAAATAAATGAACAAAGAAAGTTTTTGCTAATAAAAGCGTTATTTCAAAGGATAGAGTATGTGTTTTTATTTTGCAATAAACAAATTTATTTATTTATATCGAAATGTAATAAAAATTAAAATGTATCAATCATTATCAAAGGTCATTGGAATGCCCAATCAGAGCAAACTATCCGCTGTCCTGCGCGTAGCACCAATAATTAATGTTTATTTAAAAAAATTCCTGACGCCATGGTGTTAATAGATTTAAATTTTGCAAAATTGCAAAATGAAAGGTACTATATGCAAAAAAATTCAACTTGCTATCTGCTTTATTTTCAGTACTGTAACATTTTGAAAAAATGAATATTTTTTACGAAAGATGGATTGCAAAATTTATTTTGCAAAATCTATTAAACCGATCTTAATGAAATTTACAGTATTGTTTTACTGTATCATAAAGTTTTTCTGGGTAAAATATGAAGGTCCTAAGTGTAGCATAAATAGTTGAAAAATGTAAAATGCGAATACTTGTTTTTGTATGTTTTTTTCGCAATTATTGCTATTTTGCAACAAGAGTAACTATTTTTTAAATTTTAAACCAATTTTATATTGTAGGAAATTTAATTATGCAACTTTTATGTCAGTACAACTTTTCTCGGAAATGAATACTTTTAAAGTTATAATCAAAAAACGGAGAAAAAAATCGAATTTTTCCTTAATATTTTGACATTTTGATTATTTAAACAATGTTCCGGACCTTTTTGAGAGGGAGGATAACTCAAATATTATTATTTGATTTATTTTCAAGCAATTTATGCAAAAAAATTTGAGACACCTCTCAACGTCCAAATGTACTAATATTTTTACAGGTGCGCCCTGGTCTATATCTATTCTATTATCTGTATCGATATCTGTTCAGTGCAGTAGTGTATTATTTTCTAAGATATTGGAATTCGTTAGTGTTGATTCATAGGGAAGTAGTGTTTATCTATAATTAATTTATTATATTTTTGTGTAATAGAACTAAGTTGTTGGACTATTTGAAAAAATAAATTATTATTAATTGTGAGTTTTGTAGGTTAGTATATTTTACGTAAAAATATTTCGAATAATAATGCAAGTATTTAAAATTTTAGGAGGATTTTTTATTCTAGAAATATCATTAGTAGTTTAAAATTTAAACTTTTCTTATGCTTTTATGTCTATAAACATTTATTTACTAATAATAAAATTGTTGTCTATTACTTCCATTTAGCGCGCCTATGAGTATATTAGGGAGTTTTTGTTGCTACGTAACCTACGCATCTCCGTATACGTAAAGCAACTAACGTGTCGTAGAGGATGAATGTTAAAATAGGTAGTTTTTGTAACTGCCTTAACGTAACGTAAAGCAAATCGTAAAGTCATTTTTAAATTCCGTTGACATTTAAAAAAATAAAACAATGTTCACACAATATACAATTAATATACAAATGTAAAAAAAGATAAATGAATGATGAAATTGTATGGTTTTAATTGCTTCTATTTAAAAATAAAAATATTATTTTTCCTTAGGTTAAAATTTTTTTATTTTTGTTTATACCTACTTTTTAGTTGTAAATTATTGTATACCTACATCAGAATTCCAGTAGGTATAATGTAAATAGTGTGGTAATATTTATTTGAAAATTTTACTGAAACTAGGTCATTTGTTTATCTAGTTATTAATTGTGGTGATCACTGTATTTCTACAAGATTTGTTTGTTTTGCTTTATTAATAGACAACTTAAAAACAATAAAATTTTAAATCTATTATGAAGTTCCAATTTCCAATTACAAACACAGATTAATTTTACTCAAATAGACTAAACCAATAACCAACATAACCTTAAAATGTTTATAAACGGGTAGTACGCTGATGAAATGTTCATTTGGTAGGCAATCGGGCAAGATCCTCGTGTGCATTCGGTGACTTTCGGCTCGATAGGGATGCGTATGAACCTAACGTACCAGCCCGTAACCTTAGGTAATACGTATCGCGATACGGGAGTTCAACCATTAATGCGCAAGCGTATATGTCAAAAAGATGCGTTACGTTTACGTATTTGTGTGCACAAAAACTCCCTATTGTCACAATTATTGATCTTAGATAATGTCAAATATTGCCATTGTGGCCAAAGTTTCGCAAAACTTTCGAAAAAGGGTACGATACTATCTCCCGAAGTTATATTGATGACGCGCTACTTGTTGCCTCTTAAGAACGGAACTTTCAATTGAATTTGCAAATCTCTCCTTCTAGAATATTCCCAGAATATTCATTTTTTCTAAACCGGAGTAGCTTGAGAAGATAATAAGAACTGGTCTACTTTTACCTCCCCGAAAAACAGGAAAATCCCGGAAAAGAAATAAATTATTTTTTCCATAAAAAAGTTATTGAATTTTCCTATTATTTCGTATTTAAATTTTAATAATAATTAATGTATATTATATATATTTAAATATATACCTTCGGCAGCAGCTTTTTCAGCTTCTGCCTCTCGCTGTCTTCTGGAAGCTCTCTGTTTTTCTTCCAAACGAATCTTCTCTTTATTGGATTCCTCCCACAAGCCTTCTTCCATTAACCTCTGATCAGGCCTCAATCTGGAGTCAGTTGGAGCTACACCTTCTTCCGGTTCATTAAGCTGGGCAGCCAACAAGGTAAAATTGTAAAACCTAATAAAAGAAAACGCAAATAAAGCATTGTTCAATAAGAACCAAAATAGATAATAAAGTGTTATTACTAACTTTTCAGAATCCGGCGGTGGTGGTCTTCGCTTCCAAGCAACAACTGATGGACCAGTTTCATAGACAGCATTTCCATTGGTACCTGTATTACCAGTAACTGGTGCTATCTCGACTTGATCGTCCCATGTACCATTAATGATCCATTTGACATTGCCTTCTGCATCCATTACTACACCTTTGACTCGTCTTTGAGAATCTCGAGTAAAATAGGAATAAGGAATATATTTTAGTACACATTTTATACCCTCCGTAGGACCTTTTCCCACAATTTCCATATCACCTAAAATAACAATTTATTGTTTTTTGATTATGCTTAATAGAAGGTTTCATTAGATAAAATATATTATACAGAGTCTTTGGTAGGTCGATGGAATTTTTTTAAGGGATAATAGGGGACGCCATTTGCAACATTTTTTGCTAATAATGTATCGCTCAAACTGAAATAAAGTTAAATTTGTCATTATTCGACAACCGTCTATTTCACGTTTAAAAATTATCTAGGCGTACTACCTCCCTGTTTTACGAATGGAATAAAAATGTAAACCTACAACATTGACTCTTCGCATACAATTTCCATCAGCTATCGTCATTCTCCGAACGCATAACAAACAATTAAAAAACAAAAAGAAACCTTAACAGTTTGAGCGATACATTATTAGCAAAAAATGTTGCAAATGGCGTCCCCTATTATCCCTTAAAAAATTTCCATCGACCTACCAAACACCCAGTGTCCCAAAAGTAGCGGAACAGTCGAATATTTCGCGAAATGAACATCGGATCGAAAAGCTGCAAAATACGTGTTAAATATTTTTCAAAAATCTATCGAATGACACAAAACACGACCCCCCACTCCACTCTCTGGAGGTGGGGTGGGGTGTAACTTTAAAATCTTAAATAGAAAACCCCAGTTTTTATTGCAGATTTGGATTCCTTACGTCAAAGTAAGGAACTCTTATTTGTGACATTTTTTCGAATTGTGGATAGATGTAGCTATAATTGGAAAAAAACGATTTATCCTGATACACTAAGTAAACTATAGAAACGGTCTAATATCTCGAGAAATACACTTCCAAATGAAAAACCGAAAAACACGTGTTTAATATTTTTTAAAAAACTATCGAATAACACCAAACATTTGACTTTGAAACCCCCAGGAGGTGGGGTGTAGGGTAACTTTAAAATCTTAAATAGGAACCTCCATTTTTTATGGCAGATTTGAATTCCTCATGAAAAAATAAGCAACATTTATTCGAAACATTTTTTAGAATTTGTTGATAGATGGCGCTAATAAATGGTATTTTTTCCATTATCTATCAACAATTCTAAAAAATGTTTCGAATAAATGTTGCTTATTTTTTCATGAGGAATTCAAATCTGCCATAAAAAATGGAGGTTCCTATTTAACATTTTAAAGTTACCCTCCACCCCACCTCCTGGGGGTTTCAAAGTCAAATGTTTGGTGTTATTCGATAGTTTTTTGAAAAATATTAAACACGTGTTTTTCGGTTTTTCATTTGGAAGTGTATTTCTTAAAATATTAGACCGTTTCCATAATTTACCTATGGTGTTGTTCTGAAGCTATTTCCTTGTGGCATTTTTATAATCAACTATTTTCAATGGTATTTATTTATTTTTATTTACCTATGGTATCACAATAAATATTTTATTCCGATTATAGCACCATCTATCCACAAACCGAAAAAATGTCTCAAATAAAAGTTGCTTACTTTTACGTACGGAATCCAAATCTGCAATAAAAACTGGGTGTTTCCTCTTAATATTTTAAAGTTACCCCCACCCCACTTCCACGGGGTGGAGTGGGGGTTCATGTTTGATGCAATTCGATAGATTTTTGAAAATTATTTAAACACATACTTTTCAGTTTTTCGCGAAATGTTTCGATGTTCATTTCGCAAAATATTAGACTGTTTTGCTACTTTTGGGACACCCTGTATAATTGCCAATTATAGTATATTTCACGAATTTGCCACTATTTTGAATAAGGCGTGAAAGCTTTGACTTAAACGACTGGTTTTACATTTTCATTACTAGAGCAATTTACTTTCGTACTTTCTGTGCTGAACAGTATAGTGGACTAGTGTCTAGCGATAATCCAAAACAGTGGTAAATTTGTGAAATATACTTTATTAAAAAAGGGTTCTAGAAAATCTCAAATTAGCCCCCATTTGATGACCAAATCATTTTCGAGCTACCTTAGAAATTAGTTGCATTATAAAGAGAAAACAAAATTTATCTGTGAAAGGGTAAATTTTAGAGCTTTGTACTATCCGACAAGCGAGACCTGGGGGGTGGCCTTCTCGTATTGTGTATTTTCACGCATGTTCACCCGCCAGGTCTCGCTTGTCGGATTGTAGTTGTAGTTATGCTTACCATGTTGATCTACCCACAATTTTCCTACAATAATATTATGTATAGTTGTAGTTACTTTTCTCCAAGAATATTTGTTTCCATTTTTGAATTCTACTTGTGCATACCCTAATGGAATAATCTACAAAATAAGATCAATTAATATGATGTATTTTTTCTAATTATGTACTAATAGTCGGAGAGATAGAAGCGGATTTTGTGCGTGATAAGTAATATGGAAAAACTATACGGGGATCTGTTGAATTAGTTGTGTATACGCTCTAAGTTTCGCTGGTGGCGCTCCTAGCGGATTACTGGAATTATCTTTCACCGGTAATTTTTAAATTTATTATTTAATTGTTATCGCTTAACATTTACAACGCAAAAAATTAATTAAATTGTAATCGATTTTTTTAAGATTTTGCTAATCATTTTGACGTTCTATAGGGCTTTTCATTCACAGTCATTTGTTTCGAGCTTCTGTCATGTGTCACATAATAATAATTTATCTACGTCATACGTTATTGGTATATAAACAATACAAACCAAAGACGTATGGCGTAGATATATCAATATTATGTGACACATGACAGAAGCTCGAAACAAATGACAGTCGATGAAAAGCCCTATTGATAAAATATGAATTTCTTACTTCGGATACTTTCACAATTATCGTGTAGATGGCGCTAAGATTTTTAGATTAAATTATAATTACATATTACGGAACATTAAAAAAACTTCTTTCAGTATTTAAAACGTAAGTATATTTAAGGTAAAAATATATACCACAGCTTTGACCAACTAATATTTTTTATAATTAATGTTTTTAATTTTAATTTTACATTAATCACTTTGACATTTATGTCAAATTTCCGGTAAACGTTTACAGACTTGCCACTACTGGCGCTCGAGAATTTGTAAATATCCCCTCTACGTACGAGCTCACAGCGGATATGACTTTCCCCAACGGCCGGAAACCAGAGTGGGGGAGGAGGGTAGTTATAAGGGGTCAAAGTCGCGGTTTTTATCATTTTTTTTTTGTTACGCTCATGATCGAGATAGTGCACAAAAAATTGGGAATAAGTAGGTCATGACGTAATTAAGTACAATCTCTTGGGGCGGAGCGCTGCGTGACCGACAAAGGGGTGGGGGTATGGGTGAATATAAAAAATATAACGGTTTTTTTGCGACGTTCGTGATTGAGATAGTGCACCAAAATTTGGGAATAAGTAGACCATGACATAACTAGGTAAAATCCCCAGAGCCGGAAACCAGAGTGGGGAACGAGGGTAGATATAAGACGTCCAATTGCTCTCATGTGCGTGTTACTTTAAAGAGCAAAATGGTAACAAAAACAAGAGACAAAAACTTTAAAATGTGCTTCAAATTAAAAAAAAATAACTTGTCAATTCTTCTACATAAAGATAAACATAACGAAGCCATATACTTACTTGCAAATATTTCCCTCTAAATTTAGATGTCATGGTAAATTCCTGAAAACACACCCAAGATCTACCTTCGCAATATTGTGCTACCATCGGAGGATGATGTGATACTTGTTCATTAATTACACGCCAACCCAAATCATCAGTCCTATCCAATTCATATGTTTCACCTAATAATGGATTAAATGGTTTACCAGTTCTAATGCTTGTGGACGCATAGGAAGAAATTGTAAAAGCAGCTATATATGCTAATTGTTCACAAGGATCGGTACATCTGTAACAAAATTCATTAAACCATTATAGTCAGTCCAGTGTCCTATTTATAGATCACTGAAAATTTTATTTTGTGTTAACCCTTAAAATTTGAAGAAAACAGTCTGATGTTTTTAATAGATGTTGGTGTAGCGTATTGAAATTATTTTTAAAAATAATGGCTAATATGACAGACATATTTTGTTTCAATCAGAGCAGGGAACTGAGAAGGTAATCAATAAGAATAGAGAGATAGATATATGCTTCATCGACCTGGAAAAGGCGTTTGCCAGAATTCGAAGAAAGGACGTATGGAAAATACTCAAAGAAAGGGGAGTCAACAGGCACATAGAAGTGATAAAGGATATGTACATAATTAATAAATATGCAGTAAGAACCAATAACGAGGAATCCAGAGAATTTACTACATGTCAAGGCGTCCAACAGGGATGCGTTATGAGTCCACTGCTATTCTCAGTGGTACTGGATGAAGCAATACAGAAAGCCAAGAGAAGAAACTGGCAAATGAAACAGACTCAACTATCTGAGCTACTATTTGACAGGTATTGATAGCAGAAAACAGAGAAGACTTATAGAGCAATGTTGAAATCCTAGAAGACCTATCAAACATAAATATGAAAATTAATACAGAGAAAACAAAAACAATGATAATTTCAAATATGAGGAAGACACACGCAATAGAATTAGACGGGAAACAACTAGAGCAAGTGGAATATTTGAAATACCTAGGAGTAATAATTGAATCATATGGTAAACAAGACATGGAAATAAATGAGAGAATGGGACGAACAGGAAGCTTATTTAATACTATGAAAACAACATTTTTGGGGAAAAAAGAGATACCGGAGAAGGTAAAAACGGCAGTTGATAGATCAGATAGGTCAGTAGTTAGACCAACCATCATGTATAGCAGCGAGACATGGACATTGAGACAAAAATCCAGAGTCAACGCTATGGAAATGAGGGTCCTGAGGAAAATATCAAACAGAAAGAGAACAGACAAAATACGAAACGAAACAATCAAACAAAACTTAAAAATAGAACCAATCAATGAAAAAATAGTAGAGGGACAACTTAGATGGTTCGGGCACGTGTGTAGAATGTCGAACGAGAGACTAACAAAACAAGTGTTCGAAACGAGAGTGCAGGGGAAAAACAAAAGAGGAAGACCAAGAGTTATGTGGGTAGATGAAATCAGGAAAGAAGTCGAGAAGAAAGGATTGACATTGGAAAGTGCCAGAAACCTAACACAAGATCGGAAAGCATGGAGACTACAATGCCTAACTCAACTCCACCAGCCTTGCACCTAAAGGTAGAAAGGCTTAGGATTGAGTAAGTAAGTAACTCTCTTGGAATTAAATATTAACTGTCTTGCACAATCTACATTTACTTATGCAATGAGTACTAGAAATCAGTTCGCTGCAGTTGAGTCCAAGGTTCTTTATACGTGCGTCATCATTTAAAGCATACGAAATAAGTCAGAAATTTACTAAACGCAACAGCAAGTGACAGCAGTAGCTACTGCTCCGATCACAAGTTAAAATTTGACGTTATCAAAAAACAAAATGTCAAAGTAAGTTTTGCTTTAAAATTTTGGTGGGAAATTACAGCTACATTTGAAGTAGCTTAATAAATTCTTTTAATATCATTGATTAATGAATAAATAAACAATTTATAAAAAAATTCAATAATATATATTTTCTTTTTGTTATTTTATTCACTTTGGCGTAACATTAAACACAAGCATTCCTTAATTGTGTCAACAATGAGGTTATTTGTATGTTGTCAAAATGTATCGTAAAATAACATAAACTTACCATAAAATTTCAAACTCCAACATAAAATTAGTTGTGAAAACAACTGTTTGTATACTATAAAAAACTTCAAAATGCAAAAATTCGACAAAATTACAGCAATAAATTCAACAAACTGACAGCCACAAAAGTAAACAAACCAAAATGTTAGAAATCGTACTTAAAATGTGAAAACATCCCCAATCGTCTTTTTTTTGTACCTATCTCTTATCAATGTACCGAGGCTAGATCGTTCATAAAAATAACATGTGTTTTTAATTAATAACAGGCGGTAGCTGGTTTGTCATTAGTTTCATGCGTGGAAGAGAATGATGCTAGATAAAAAATATGTGTTTTATCTTGTCAGGTATTAATGACGCACGAGTAAAGACTCGTGGACTCACGTGTATGGGTTTTTGCCTACATAAGTTGACATGTCATGGAATACAAATTTTAGATTCCTCATGTCAGTTATGTATCATATGTTTGCTTGGAAAATTATAGAAAGCACATATTTGTCATTTTCCTAAATTGATTTTAAAAGATACTTACTTTGCAGCTACATCAAGAACATCAGCATATTCAAGGTCTTCTGTGATGCGCTGCATCATAGAAAGTGGTTCATTAAAATTAACAGGCATTGGTATCTTGGAAAGATCCTTTCCTATGCAATTTTTCATAATGCTCCACAAATTAAGGGGGTAATTAGGTTTGTCCGGCACCCGAGTACGCCGCTGACGTTTCGCACCATTGGATTTTGGAGATGCATTAGCAGATGAACCACTAGGTGTTTCTGGTCGTCTTACGTTGTTGTGTTTACCCGTTACTACGACCACCTGCAATAAAATGTGGTAATTAGTCTGGAATGTGGAGTGAGTGCATTTTTTTTTAAATATATCTTCTTCTATCATTTAGACAAATAAACCCCTTACAACTTTATTTTATTTCATTTTATATTTTAGTTTATTTTATTTTAATTCATTAATTTATTTTAAATTTATTTTAAATTTATTTTAGATTAACTTAATTTATATATAAATAAATAGATTGAGATGTAATCATGCTCTTACCCCCCTTCATATGTACAGTTTGGGTCTCACAGAGTCACCTAACTCTGAGTGTGGAAAAGAAGGTGATCTACTACATATTCTCCTCGAATGTTCACATCAAACAGTAAATATAAACAAATTTTATGATAATCTTAATATATTAAAAATTCCACTTCCCGTCTACCTGAACAATTTGATATTTTCTGAAGATATTAATATATTAAAAACAATTTACGAACATATCAAAAACTGTAAATATAGATTGTAGCAATAAAATTTACCCTGTATTTAAGAAATTTTGTTAAAACAAAGCAGGCATGTTTGTTAAAACAAAACAAACATGTTTGTTTTGTTGTTATTTTTTTTAAACTCTGTAGATTTAAGTAATTATTGTATATTATAGTTGAAAAAAGAAAAGAACAAAAAAAAGAGAAAAAGAAAAGCAAAAAAAAACAGAAAAAGCAAAAAAGCAAAAAAAAGAAAAAAAAACTAAGAAGATGTAAACCTCCGCGAGGTTGAATCGGGTTTACGTCTTAGCGTAGTAAAAAAAACAATTTATAAAAAATAACAATAAAAAAAATAAAAAAAAAATAATAAAAAAAAACAAATTAACAATACAAAAAAAATACAACAAAAAATACAAAAAAAAAGAAATTTACAAAAAAAAATGAACAACCAAAACAGAGTATTATTTAGATAATAATTGTAGATAATAATATTAGTTTGTTATGTATTTAGAGTTAGAAATACAGAAAAAATTCCTCTGATTGAAAAATCAAATTTGTTTGTTTTTAAAATAACAAAATGTCTGGCTAATTGGCTCGGCCAAGGCCATCAAATTCACAAAAAAAAAAACTTAATTTATTTAAATTTAACTTATTTCAAATTATTTTATGTTCTTTTGTTTTAATTGTAACAGAGTAAAACAGAACTATGTTTTATTACTCCGTACTAACAAAGGTAAACTATAAAGCCAGCTTTACATTTATGAGTACTCTGATCTGAGTTAATGTACTCGGAGTGCATCCCAGAAGTATAAACAACTTCTCGGAACCTTTTGCCAGTTGGATACGATTACGGATCGAAGTAGAATACAGTAGAATGTAAAGCAAGTAGCAATATGAGAGCACATGTAATTTATAAATAGAAACTGGTGGAAATCAGATTTTCTGGAGAACTGATGAAGCGGTTTATTGATCTTTACTGATCATTTGAATGTTTGTGGAATGTTAAGTATCAAGATATCAACAAAAAGCGATAATGCAGATATAATGAATATTTCCACAGATCAAGTAAAGAAAAAGTAAAATTTTTAAAATTCTTTCCTTCTTGCGTTAGTAATGTTGTAAGCAAAGTTTCTTCAATGACAAATACGTGGATGCTCTTGTAAATGCTGCTTCACCCAAACAGCTTTATCTTATTTTTTTATCTTTATTTTTCTCCTTTAAAATGTTTAATATCACTAACGCGACAGCAGCTTGTCTCTTTCTTGAAGAAGTCTTTTTTGAATTGTCTAAACTACTTGAATTGCTTGTATTCAATGTAAACATTCGCAGATCTACTTGTAACTTAGATCCGAACTTCCCAGATCTGAGTACTTAAAGCTGGCATACTGTAAAGCTGGCATAATAAAGGAATTTCTTCTTCTTCTTTATGTGCCGTCTCCTAATCGGAGGTTGATATCACCATCACTATCTTTACTCTATCTACTGCTGCTCTGAAGAGTTCTACAGAACTGCATTTAAACCAGCCCCTTAAATTCTTCAACCATGACATTCTTCTGCTTCCTATATTCCTTCTGCCTCTTATCTTTCCTTGTATTATCAGTCTTAGCATTGCATATTGCTGTCCCCTCATTATGTGTCCCAGATATTATAACTTTCTTATTTTTATTGTGTTTATTATTTCGCATTCTTTGCCCATTTCTCGCAATACTTCCGTGTTCATTTTCTTCTGTGTCCATGCTATTCTAAGCATCCTTCTGTAACACCACATTTCAAATGACTGTAGCTTATTTATGTGTTCTTGCTTCAACGACCAGCTTTCAAGTCCATATTGCAGAATCGAGAACACATAGCATCTCAAAGCTCTGTAAAGTCCACTTTACATCAACAATAAATTGAACAAGAAATTGACAAAGTTATTCAAGGCCAAATTTAACGTGTACAAAATGTATGGTTTGTAAAAGAAAATGAAGGAATTTGATGAAATAGAACAATTGGATATGTTTTATTTTGTCAAATTTCTTTATTTTCTTTTTATTCACGGCAAAATTGGGTGTTTTGTATAAGTCAAATTTGACCTTGAATAACTTTTATTTATTGTTGATGTAAAGTGCACTTTACTCTCAGTTCTAATCTAAGGTCTTTGTTGCAGAGAACTGTTTTCATTTTTACAAACGCATTTCTTGCTATTCTTAGTTATTATCATGTATCTGGTCTTCTTTATATTCATTTTTAATCCATATTCTTTACAGAAACTGTTTGTTTTGTTTAGTAGTAATTGGAGTTGTTCAGCAGAGCTTGCCAGAATCGTGGTGTCATCTGCTTATCTTATGTTGTTAATAGATCTTCAGTTAATTATTATTCCTTCACTTTGAGATAGTAATGCATCTTCAAAAATGGCTTCACTATATGCATTAAAGAGTAATGGAGACATAATACATCTCTGCCTAACTCCTCTCCTGATTTCAATTTCTGGACTGGGTTCGTTATCTATTACAATTTGTGCTCTTTGATTCCAGTAAAGGTTTGTTATTATTCGTAAGTCCCTTTTGTCTTTAGAGGAATTTACTAGGGATTAATAAACAGACTGTAAGATCTAGATCTAGATTAAGCTGATGCTATATGCTTTAGCACATACAAAACAGGATATGCAACCAAAAATATACAGATTACAGATTCTAATCAGTTGTTTTATCACTAGCGATATGATATCTAATCACATAAGCCATAATCAGACTAAATGATAAATTTAAAATATAAACTCCAAATTTTAACAAGTCAAGAGAAAATGATCAGCAACAAATCTTCTTCATAATATGTCATCTTCTACTGAAGGTTGGTGTTTATACTCATCTATATGAGTCATCCTTTTATTTTATCCCTTATGCGAGAAACAGCACAGTGTTTTTTCATTGTAAAAATTCACGGGCTAAAATTCAGTTTTAAAAAATACATTTGCTTTTTTTATTATTTAGGTGTAGAATTATTTTTATTTATCTATCCATTGGTAATGAAAATATATATTTTTTTTATTTCTGTAATAAAATGATTAATTAAATGTTATTTTTATTATTCATTACATGTGTATTGGAAAACACATAATACTGACTATAATAAATATCCACATTTGAATATTATATCAGATATATATCGATAATATCCATAGATATATAATACTCTACATTGCGCCCTGTCATCTTAAAATGGGTGACTGTTGCGACAGAGATAAATGAGTCTATTTGGTCGGTAGTCTCTTTTTAATTCAAGGGGAATATCAACGACGTGACTATCCCACTTTATCAAGTATTATATACTGACAGTTCGAGCGGGTGGTGACAAGAAATGGTCTTTGGTTCAGAACGTAGATAATCGTGGTTCGAATCTGAAAAATGGACCTAAGTAAATCTAGCAGATAATAAATGTATGTATAGTAAGTTAATATTGGAATACATACTATAAATCACTATAGGTATGTATTGTTAAATTATACTGCTAGTATAATAATAATTACCAATCAATATTAGCATTTTGTGGTTTTGATTTAGTGTAATCCTCACATTAATAATTATTAAAAACTTTCTACTGCAAACGAAATACGTTAACAGTAGAATTGTACTTTTATTTCTTTTATAATAAAAATAATACAAAAAATATTTAAATAGGTAAGTACTTATTCATCCTTTGAGACATATTATACAATGTATAGGACAAGTCATTCTTTCTATGGACAAATAAAATTAAAACACAAAAATTATATAAACAATACAACATTTAGATATTTCTCACCAAAAAAAATAAATTCCACTTCACTATAATGTTCACTTATCCTTACAATATTAATTTGTGAACTGCATGGTAAAATAAAAGTCGTTCGTTATTAATACAGTCAAACCTGCCATATCCAGATCAATGTGGCGACAGACCAATCTGGATATGAAAAAATCCGGATATCAAGACCACTACTTCTTTTACAGTCTCTGAAACGTTTTCTCCTTCATACATTCCAGTAATCAACGCCGTCAATAACTTTCGTCTATTGACATGTTTTATAGATTCTATAATACATTATTTCGCCATTTAGCCCTTCTTTTAGTGCGTTGTCCAACAACAGGACTGCCTTTCTCGGTAGATTTCGGTAGATCCGGACGGCGCAGAACCGTCCGGATATGGGGAGGTCCAGATATGGCAGGTTGTACTGTACAATAATACGTATAAATTTGGCCTTATTCGAATGATGTGAATAATGTTTGTTTTGCTTCTACCTTTTCAAAAAAATTGTAACAATAGTTTCATAAATAAAAATAATGTCTAATTATAAGGTCCACAATTTTCAGAAACTAACTTTTTGAGAGGAACAGACTCCTTTAAGATAAACGTTGTGTGCAAAAACGACACCAGTCCAGTAAAAAAATTAGGAACAAAACTACAATATAACTCTGAATTTTTATGTCATCCATTTCATCCATCTTTCAACTATATAGTTAGTTTTCTTTGCTCTTCTGTAAAATTAGGAATATGTAACTCGTGTTGTTTTTGAAATGACTGATTCAATTAATAAATCGATGGTACATTATGTTGATATTAATTATTGGTAATTTGTAAGAATATTTAACACTTACTTTATACTATTCTGCCATTAATTTATTAAAAAAATAACATTGGCTTTTATATTTTTAAAAATCTATAGGTAAGTACCTACACAGTTTTTCTTATTTGTTATATATTTCTTTGCATAGATTTACTTTAGAGATGTAATAATATCTAAAAAACGCAATATTGATTAAATTAAAAATAAAAAAAAGTAAAGATTGGTATGGGATTCGAACCCCGATTATCCACGTCCAAAGACCAAAGACCAGTTCTCGTTGCCACCCGCTCGAACTGTCAAAACATTTAAATATTACTCGGTAGAGTAGGATAGTGACATCGTCGATACTCCCCTTGAATTAGAAAGAGACTACTTACCAAATAGGCTCATTTATCTCTGTCGCAATTGTCACCCATTTTAAGATGACAAGACACAATCTAGAGTATTATATATCTATGATAATATCTGATATTTTTATATTTATATAAATATCATTACATTATATACCTGTTTTTTGGGGTGCACAGCTCGCCTATTAATTACTATCTTGAATTTTTTAGGTAATTAACTTGGAGTGTGACTACCATTTCTATATTTTCACTACATAAACAGATTGAACAGTACATATAACTCATAAAACTCACTTGTTTCGTCTGGGTTTCCTCCGTTTCACTAGAGCTATCCGAACTATTTCTTCTATGTCCTGTAGCAGTTCGAATATTCAACGTAAAATGTTTATCTCCATCTGTAACCTGTCCTGAAGAATGTCCCTCCTCAGCTAACGCATCATAAAACTCATTATCATCCTCATCTTCATTATCGTTTGCACCAACTGGAAGAAAAAATTAAATGACATAACTTGACTTATAACAATAAATTTGGACAGATGAGTAGGTTATATTTTTGGTAACATAATGTCATTATTTCATGTATATTTACTTATATTCTAACAAAGCAGTAAGTACACTTTGAAAGGATCTAAAAAATTTAATGAATAAACATAAGTTAAGGTTATGTTAGGATGTTTACTTTTTTAAGGAGATGTAAAAATTATACAATAAAACTTACTTTTTTGTAGATTGTTGTTACGGTTCAAATGGTTTTTCATGTTATTGTTATTTTCTAATTATATAGGTATAAACATAAAGTAAAAATTGGAATTTTAAAAATCGTTGATGTGGGCAGCCGATTTCAAAGTGAGTAGACGCAGTTTCTTAATATCAATATAATTATTTCCTATTGATATTGATGTCATATGTCCAATATACAGGATTTGATTTCACCTAGTTTCGATTTATTTAAATATTGAATTTGTAAACTATAATTGTTATCACTTGCATGGGTTAAATAAAATCCATACTGAATTTTTATATGCTATTCATCACAATAATCAAGGTCAATTAATGTACCATATTGTGACCCCACGGCAGGACAATGATAGTAATTGTTTATCAATTAAATTACAGTCCATCTTTTGAGAACATAGGTTAGAATAATACATCATTTTTTGTGTCAAATCAAAGTTGACCTAGCTAGGTAGGGGAATAGATTTGGACAAGGACACATCAACAAGATACAAAATACAAACAAACAAAAGAACCAGACAGAAAATTCGTGCCGTGATTCGTGGCATTGACATATGACGTCACATCAGTTTAATGATTAAAATAAATTGTCAAAATTGGTAGTGGCTACTGTTACATACGCCGTGAATTTTAATGAAGTATAGGTATGAATAAAAAAAATAAAAGAGACTTAATAATGGTCGCATTAAGGAGACGAAAAAGTGAGGGAGCAGTTCCCGATGGAGCGGAAACAGTTGTGTTTCGTCTTGTGAACGCACCGCTCCCTAAATTCGTGACAGAAAATAGGACATGTACTGCAGCAAAAGATAGCTCGACTTATTGTAAAAATATATTTTCTATAATAAATTTTCTGGGGATTATATTTTCATGAATGCGGACCACGTGCCCTGTCCACCGTAATCGCGAAATAGGCTTTAATTGCCAGCATAAGCCTTCTATATATTTCAGATTCTTCTTTATCGTTTGCGACCGACTTTGTTATCGATAATTTGCTATCTGTACACTAAACAGATACGAAGCGAATACTTTCGATAACAAAGCGAAGGGTCAAAAATCGATGTCCTGGTCCATTCCTAAGTATGTGAATCTATTCACATGTTCTATATCGTCTATAGTGTTGTTGTTGCGCCGGTCTATTTGATCTGGTTTGTATGAGTAGTTTTGTGGTATAGGGAGTTAACGGAGAATGGCGCAGAAGAACAAACCAGGAGCTAATGAATATGTATGAGGGATTCAAAATAACACAGAAGATAGGAACACAGAAAGATGGTTGGGACATGTTTTATGAATGCCAAAATAAAGAAACGTCCTAAGAATTTTGCAAGCAGGAGAACAAAGTAAGAAAAGAAAAGGGAGACCACGAAGGAAATGGTTTTGATGCCGTCCGGACTGACATAGAAGAAATGGAAACAACGGACTGGAGAGAACAAGTGAATCACCAGACAAAGTGGAAGAATCTAGTCAAGATTATCAAAGCCAAGAGCCTCTAAGGACTAGAGATTTAAAATTTCCGGAAAAATTGGGTGCCGGAAAAAAACCTGTTTTTTTTTCGGAGAAACAGGAAAAATTCGGAAAAATTGACATTTGCTATACACACGATAACAGTGTTTTAGTTACTGAATTTATCATTAATATGAATCAAACAGAAGTACTGGCAAGGTACGGCTCTGTAGGATTAGTTCTCGGTAAATAAAATACCCCTCGATTTTCGGCGATTCCGGGTAAACTATGGTTAATTTCGGAGATTCTTCAAGAATGGCACGTTTTGTTAATTTTATTGACACGTTTTGTTAAAATTATTTTAAAGCACGCATTTTAGTATGTAGTTTATTTAGCCTTATCCGCAGTCAATGCGTGAACAAAGTGAAACTTTTCTGTAAAATAATTGAGTGTCTTTGTTTTGAAAATTGTTAGTTTTTGACCAAAGTGTTTGTTCTGGTTTCTGGTAAGTAAATATTTTATAAATATGGAATAGCTTTTAGTGTTTTGAAGGTGTGATTTCAGTTTCCATGCATATTTTTATTACTATTACTAATTTTGAAGATTTAAATTATCTATGTATAACATACTGTATACTCATTCAATTACAATAGTATGGGCAGATTATCGGAGAATAGGCCATTTTTGGGAAAAGTTATTTTTGAAATTTTATTGGTGGAATCGAATCTTATGATTCTATTTATTTATTTATTTATTTATTTACGGGCCTTACCCATTATTACAGAATAATTTAAGAGCTAAAATATACATTAAACCTCAAAATAAATTATAAAAATATGTAAATATACTTAATTACAATCACAAAATGGTAACATTACACAGACATTATCACAGGTAATAAATTGACAAATATTATTTGGACACTTAACACTAAATCACCTAGCTACCCATAAATATACTTATAAATTTATAAATTAGTGTTCTTCCCCAAGCGTTAAATCCTTAATAAAGCACACAAAGCGACTTTGACTTATACTGAAATCAATGTTCGGAGATAAGTAGTTATTGGCTGTCCTTACAGACCTTGAACTAAAACTATTAAACTTTACATTAGTTCTACATAAAGGTTGTTGAAACATGAGGTGAAATCTAGTATTCCTTGACGGCACTGCCAAACCAATACAGTACAGTAGATCTGGGCAATCAGCAATACCATTAAAAACTTTGTATAAATTCTGTAAGTCCCTACATTGCCTGCGAATCTGGAGAGGAGGGAGAGAAAATCTCGTGTGAAGTGGATCATAGTTGTAATGGTAGTTGTCACACCAGCCTTAAAGGCCAAATACCGCAAAAATCTTCTTTGCACTTGTTCTAATTTGTGTACATGGCATGTATAGAGGGGATTCCAGACTGAAGAAGCATACTCCAATAGGGGTCTGACCAATGAACAATACAATAGGCGGATTGCCGAGAGATTTGTGAAATCTCTTGTAGATCTCTTGACAAAGCCAACCATTTTAAGGGCTCTAGAAACAATCTCTCCGATATGAAATCTGAAGGATAGAGCATTGTCAAATAAGACTCCAAGATCCTTAGTAGCTGACATATTGATCAAGATGGTGTTAGAAATTTCATAGGGAAAAGCCAAGGGGATACGCCTTTTAGAGAAATACATAGTGAGGCATTTTTTTGGGTTTAAATCCATGCAATTTCTTTCACACCAGTCCACAAATCTGGACAAATCTGACTGCAAGTTGATACAATCAGTGGTAGAAGAGACAGTTTTGAAGCATTTTAGGTCATCAACAAAACATAGAAATTCGGAATATTGAAAGCAACTCTGGATGTCATTTATAAAGATGTTAAATAACAAGGGTCCCAAATGAGACCCTTGAGGCACACCAGAAGGTACTTTTATCTCCTTAGATTTAAAGCCTTTGACCTTTACTATTTAAGATCTATCAGACAAATAGCTGCCGATCCAGCTCAACAAACTACCACCCAAACCTGCTGTCCTCAGCTTATTCTATATATTATTCTATATATTAATAATATGCAAAGTCCGCAGATAGTGTGCTACTTTTTTTATAAACAAAATGACGCCCGAAAATCGTGTTTTTTTCAATGTTTGCTCTATAACTCCAAAGATTTTAACTTTACACCAAAAACACCCAAATAAAAATTCACCGTAATTAAATTCTGCATAGAGAAATGTTTTGCCTGATTTAGTTCGACGAAAATTTTCCTCAGAAAATGCGGGGTTTTCCAACAAAAACTGTAATTTTTAACTAAAATTTTAAATTAATAATTATTTATCAAATTAGATGCCTTAAGCAAAAATTTCCATTAGATTTACCATTCTTAACTTAAGAAACACTAATAATTGTAAACGTAATTGTAATACTCATGTAGAGTAAATATTTCTCTTCGGGCCATTGTAAATTTCAACAAATGTGTTTATGGTCTGTTTTTTTTAGACTGATTGCACAATAAACAAACAATAGAAAAAATTATCAACAATTAAATAGCTTCGTGATGTAAAAGCTCATTTGGTATAGATTATATTTCCAGAATATTGCAGAAACAATCTTGTTGTTTTTTCCGTCCAGGATGATGAAGCGGAGATCGAGTCTGAATCAGATGTTTGGTCTGATAATTCAGATTCCGACTAATATGAAACTATACGACTGAGCGCTTTGATTAAATAATGTAGTTACCCTTTGTAGTTTCGGTTTTTATACTTTCCATTATTAGATAAAAATTATAATTTTTGACCCTCCTATAGGTATACATATATATGTACTTATGTATATGTTAGAGATATTACTAAATATTTTTAAAGATATTCCTCCATTTATTTTTACAAAATATATTTAAAAAACTTTAAAATTTGTATTTTTTCACGTTTCAAATCTCCATTAAAAACTATTCAAATTTTCGCATTTTTTCCAATTTTTCCAATGGTCTGGAAAAAAACCTGTTTTTTCCCAATTTTTCCCGTTTTTTTTTTTCGATATGTTAAATCTCTACTAAGGACTAAGGACTCTAAAAGACATTTTCAACAAGGTGGAAGGAGCAACAAGTGAAGTAGGGCTGAAGATTCATGAAGAGAAGACGAAATATATGTGTAAAAATAGAACGACACGAAGAGAGAGGATAGGACAAAATGTGACGGTCAACACCTTCAATTTCGAAAGAGTACGTTTTAAGAATCTGGGGGCCGTAATCGCAGCTGACAACGATGTTACTGAAGAAATAAAAGACAGAATCCAATCGGCAAATCGCTGTCTATTCGCACTGTATAAGCTTATAAAATCAAAAAATCTTACAAGAAGTTCAAATATCAAAATCTATAAATCCAACGTCAGACCTGTACTAACATATGGTTGCGAAACGTGGACCATGACCAAATCAAACGAAGAAAATATCAGACGTTTTGAACGAAAAATACTTAGAACAATTTTCGGACCTCACCACGACATCATCACAAACCAGTATAGGATCAGAACCAATATCGAATTTAAAGCACTTTACAATGACGCCCATATTGTCCAAGAAATTAAATCACAGCGACTAAGATGGGCAGGCTACGTACACAGACTTCATAACGAGAGACTTGTAAGACTGGTATGGGAGGAGATTCCTACAGTCAAAAGACCAGTTGGACGTCCCAGAAAGCGATGGAGAGATAACATCCAAGCAGATTTCCTGAAAATAAACATTCCATTTGACCCTAGGTTGATGGAAGACCGAACAAATTGGAAAAAAAGTTGTACAGTCAGCTGAGACTCGCCCAGGGTTGTAGCGCTACGTGATGATAAAGGGTCTCTAAGGCTGTTATGGTTCATAATATGCATAAAAATCCACAAGGAAAAAGTTTTCCTGTAGTTGGCTGTATACCATAAAATACAAAAAACAATAAAATCCTTTATAAAAGGTATATAGGGTAAATGCACCAGTTGTTGGCCATGTGCTAGTTATTGGCCTACTAATATGTTTTGATTAGTACTTTTTTAAGTTTGGCAACATGTCTCCTAGAGTATCATACATCTAGTTTCAAGGTAACCATTACATTTTAGTCAGTATTCAATGTTGAACGAGACACTGTTCTGTGCCGCTAGTTTGCAACCTAAATTTTGTTATTTACCTAGAGAAACTTGTGTTGGTCGGTAAGTACTACTATTGGGACCGTGCAAGTTCGGCAAAGCGACCTCTATTTCTACGCTCTGTACTTTTATTCGCGCTTTTAATTATATTGGCCAATTATATTAGTCCTGGTTGCTGGATAATTGTCAAGACCATAGTCCAAAAAAATAATAAGAAGAAAAAATAAGATGCAGGTTATGTTTAGCAAACGTAAACAATTGTATGTAGTAAATAAAATCAGTTATTAAAATGCAGTACTGCAAGCAAAATACAATTAATTAAATTTACCTTTATATAATAATTGCATATCATATCAATATTGTGGAGCAATATATAATTTTTCTGCGTCAATGACAGAAGGTATGAAATATACGTCAATTTGACAATTTCAATTGACAATATGAATTATTTAAGATAGTTGCAATATTTCTCCGCGACTCGCGCACGGTCGTTTCTCGTTTCCCTTTCCAAGTACTTGCACACCGCGATTCACCTTCTACTTTATATTTTGTTTTTGTGAGAATATAGTGTATGTCCTGATCCAAATTGCATAACGAATATAAGGTTATTTATTCAAATAACGTAAATTTTAAGGTGGCCAACTACTAATGCATGAAATTATCAATGTATCAGTTATTGGCCTAGATGGCCAATAACTGAAACATTATATTTTGTAAGAATCTAGTGATTGGCATATGTTAATAACTAGTGTTTTATGTATGGACAATAACTAATTGTTATAAATTGTTTTAGAAAATATGCCAAAACGATCTAAAACTGAAAACATTTATAAAAAAAAGTATTCCGAAGACGATGTTAAAAAAGCGTTAGGGTTAATTAAAAATGGTATGAGTGAGCGAGAAGCCTCAAGAATTTTTAATATTCCCAGAGCCATCATAAGTCGCCGGAAAAGTGAAAAATTTCATAACAAGATAACGCATGGACCAGATCCATTTCTTTCGAAGGATGAAGAGGAACAACTGAAACGCTGGATTTTTTATTGTCAAAATATAGGATTTCCTGTTCGTGTTGACGACATTAAGGACTCCGTTAAATCATTTTTAAAGAGCAACCCTAGAGTTAATCCATTTGTTGAAAATAGACCAGGTAGAACAGGGCTATCAGCATTTCTAAAGCGCAATCCCAACATTTCGCTAAGAACTTAAGAGGGAGTGACATCAGTAAGTTCAAACATTTACCAAAGAGATATTACCAAATGGTTTGACAACATAAAATCTTATCTAGATAAAAAAGAAATTTCAGACGTTCTTCAAGACCCAAAAAAATCTTTAATGATGACGAGACATGTTTTTATTTATGTCCCAAAAATAGAAAGGTTTTGTCTGTGAAGGGTTCCAAAAACGTCTATGAAATTAAACATAACCCAAAGGTTAACTTAACAGTTAGGTTCACATTTTCTGCAATAGGCAATATTTTACCTCCTATGATAATTTATCCCATAAAAGATTGCCAAATGATATATTCAAAGTGCTGTGCCGAATTCGTGGGGTATTGGTTTAATAGAAAATGGTTGGATGGACAACAAAAACTTTTATGGATATACATATTGGAAATATATTTAACCCTTATTTAGATCGAAATAATAATACAAGACGGTGATACTTTTTGTTGATGGGCATAAAATCCATTTAACTGTACAGACAAGTCAACTTTGAACACATTTGAAAATTATTTTAGTAGCTTTATATCCTAATGCCACGAGATTAATGCAACATGCGGATGTGGCTGCATTTAAGCCTCTAAAAACTTTTTGGAACAAAGCTGTGCTTCAGTTTAGGAGACAACCCCCAAAAAGTGTTAGCGAAAGTACAGTTTGCCCCTGTTTTAAAATCTGCTACAGATAGGTTAAATCCAGATTTGATCAGAAGTGGGTTTAGGGCATGGGCATGCGGTATATTTCCTTGGAATTCTTCTGCTCTTGACTGTTCAAAATGTCTTGGGAAAGAATTAGAAACTGAAGATAATCTGGATGAGCACAATGATTTACCAACATTTATTTATCCAAATACAACAATTTCTTATAATCAATTCTGTGAAATAGTTGGCTATGACAAAATTAAGCAGCTATGTCGAAATAATTGTAAAACTCAATCTGATGATTACCAAATATTGAAACAAATATTTTCAGCATTTACAGAAAAATCCTCGGTAGAAATATCTACAAAAGACGAACAAGAAAATATTTTAGACAAAGAAGTAAAATTTTTAGACACACGTGAAGTAATTTTCGATATAAATGATATACCTGTTATAATCAGCCCTATTCTGTAACTTTTAACAAATCGAATAGAAATGACCAAGTCGAATCGTAATTACCCAAAATCGGAATGTTTGATATCTATCGCGTCATTTTTGTGTTTGGATCGGTATTCTATAACTCATATCGTAATCGGAATCTCTGACTTCTATTTCACGCGGTTCTGAGGAGGTGGCAGCCGCGCAGTAACCAGCGAAATTGTGTTCTGTGACCTATTTTGTTACTTGAGATATGACACCGTTGCCATTTCCTCAATGTTTTCATACTTTCTTCATACTATCCTCAAAGTTTTGAGAAGTAAATAAAATATTCGTGTAAATACTGGATGCAAAAAGCTTAAAAGAGGATAAATGGTTTTAAATTAAAGTTAATTAAAATTGATATAAAAAAGAAGATAAACTGATAAATAAAAAAGATAAGTGAAGATAAGAAGTATAAATGCTTTTAAATCAAAGATATTTAAATTGATGTTATTAATTCATTATTATTAATAAATTATTTAAAATTGATATTACTAATAATATGCAATCTTTAAGATTCGATTTCAGTTGAAATAACTGCTAAACAACTTTTCCCAAAAATGGCATCTTTTCTATAATTTGTTCAGGCTATGAGCGTTGACTGATAAATATACAAGTATACTGGTATAATATTTATTTATCAAGCTATTCTTGTGCATTATACCATTGATTGCAATTGTACAAGAAATATACGAACAAAATATGGCAACAATGTGAATGGGAAACATTCAGACGCCAAGTAGCAAATAAATAAGGTTAGGTCCAATTATTCATACTCGTACAACATGTCTAAATGAAATATATATAGTTCTCTAAACAAATAACACCACAGACTAAAAATTAAGCAGCTAAAAAAAGGTACAAATACTATAAATAATTATAAATAAGTAGTATGTAATTAATTATTTTTATATATAAAATATAAACGTCAAAACAAAACAAAATGCGCTTGCGTCAACCACAATTCCGATAATCGGAATCTCATCTCGACAGGGTAAATGCTGTCGAAGTGATTTCTATTCACATTACGATTGTAGAGATTCCGAAGTAGTTATGGAATACGGATTTGGACTATTTCTATTCGACTTGGTCACTTCTATTCGATTTTACTGACTTCTATCATCGAAATGAGTTACAGAATAGGTATGAATAGATGATACTGAAATTGTAAACATTCCTGAAATCGAGAACGAAACCTTGATAGTACCCGAGAATAAAATTTTCAACATGCAAGGAATAGAAGAATATACAAATCAAGTGTGTGTTATCAAGGTGTACTAAATATTACAGAGTGTAAGGAAGGCATTAGATGCCAAATGTCTCTTAGAACATATCATGTAATTGCATATCAAGATTCTATGGCACACACAGATCAAGTATATGGTATATGTTTGCGAATCTTGACAGAATAAAAAATAAAACTGGTATTATCCCGATTTATTTTTTAAAAAATAAAAGTTTACTGTGAGATATTTTTTTTTTGTGTGCCCACACTCATCACAAAATCCTTGCTTACCCAAACACCTACCTATCTACCTATTTTAACTTACGAATTATTTGGTAAAATATCACTTTAAAAAATGATGACCAATCACTAACACATATGGTGTCAATAACTGGAACAGGGTGGCCAATATCTGGTTCATTTGCACATTTACAAAAGAACACATATAAAATATTTTCAGACATGAAAGATTAACATAATAAAATTTTGCAATATGTAGAAATAATAATAAAATTCCATGATGTTAAAAATAGTTATAATAGGCCACAGTGACAAAACATTTCATAGATATATCGACGTGCTCTCCTTAAGAGGTCAATAACTGGTGCTTTTACCCTATTTAAAATCCCTAAAAAGGGCTACATCACAGAACTAGTTTTCGATTGGTTGACCAATCAAAAACTAGTTCGAAACCAAACGAAAACTAGTTCTGTGATGTAGCCTTTTTTAGGGATGTTAAATATATACCTTTTATAAAGGATTTTTTTAATAATATGCATGTTCTTTAATAAATTTAATCAAATAAAAAATTGTTACTTACTTGCTGAAAGATGCGAATGTGCATTAGCTGCCCGTTCTAATTTAGAATGTTGTTGAGCAAGAGTTTCGACCATCTCTTGCAAGCGACCTCTTTGTTCCTTTTCGTGTTGCAGGGCTCTTACTAGCTTATGACCATGGTTTTGAGCGAACTTTAAATAATCATTACATGACTGGAAAAAAAGTACAAAACATTATTAGAGTAGAATATAAATAATTTAAATTGTCCTGAATTAAATTGAACCGTATCAGATACAAATGTCATAAAACTATACAATCTTAATACTTAATGAAAAACTATTTCGAGGGTGTGCCAAGAGAGCAAAGACAAACAAACACAGTCCGTGCAATAGCGGATTTCTACATAACAGAACTATAGAACAGAACTATACATGTTTTATGGAACTATAGAAGTTGATTTTGACTTCCAATAGAAGCCTCATCCACTGCTCGTTTCAGTTTGTCGATGAAAAGGTCTGCTTGAGCCTGATGGTGTACTAGAACTAGAGTATCAGGCTGGTGTCTGTGTGCCACCGCCATCTTGCATACTTTTATGACATTGCTGCATGTCCTAGTCTGCTCATTAAACCTTCTTGGTGTTTTAGCAACCGTTTGTTGCGGAGGTATTGATATATTCTCCCGAGGGCTTTTCTACCCTAGGATTTTGCCGGTAATGGCTTTGGTTTTATGAGGACTTGCTGTGGTCCAAGATCCAGGTACAGATTTATTTCTTGTTCAAGTTTCTTTTCGGCTTTTTTCGTACATAATAATTATGCCTCTGTGGCTATTTCTATGGTATCTGAGGGTAAAACAGATGTAGTTTTCCCTGGATATTGATTAGGTAGTGGAAACTACAGCAGTAGTTTCAAACGTTTGAAAACGACGAGGATCTTCTGGAAACACTCACACTAATTCATGGCATGCGCCATTTAGGAAATTTACAATATTTATACGAAATTAACCCATGACGACCTGTCTGCAATTTATGTTGAAACAGCTGATCTTTTCTTCTTCATGTACCATGTCCTTTCAGAACGTTGGTTACCATCATAGCTATCTTAATTTTATTCACTGCCACCCTAAATAGCATGCTTGTATCAACACCATACCAATCTCGCAAGTTCTTCAACCATGAGGTTCTTCTTCGTTCTGGACTGCGTTTGCCTGCTATTTTTCCTTGCATGATATTTTGTAGCAACCTATATTTGGGACCTCTCATTACATGTCCGAAGTACTCCAGCTTTCTCTGCTTGATGCTTTTTATGATCTCATTTCGAAAGCCTCAAGGCGATTTAGATCGATTTTATTCACAGTCCAGGACTCGACACCGTAAAGTAAGACCGAGAACACGTAGCAGCGAAGTAGGCGGATCCTCAATGCCAATTTTAGGTCTCTGTTACATAACACCTTGGACATCCTTTTAAAAGCGGCTCTAGCCTGCTCTATCCTAGATCTAATTTCGACGTGACTTTCTGCGTAACAATTTAATTGCTGTCTAAGGTAAACGATTTTATCAACTTAGTCAAGTTTGGTATTATTTACATATATAGACGGTTTTATATGCTGTTGTTTACTTATTACGAGTATTTTGGTTTTCCGTATGTTCAGAGCCAGACCTGCCTCCCTACAACTCTCAACGACACTATCAAGTAGTGTTTGTAGATCTTCTTGAGTAGAAGCTAGGAGTACTGTATCGTCCGCATATCGTAAATTATTGATGACTTCACCGTTCACAAGTATTCCTTCTTGTTTTTCAGAAAGTGCTTTTCTGACAATCCTTTCGGAGTAAACGTTGAAAAGCAGGGGTGACAAGAGGCATCCCTGCCTTACTCCTCTTTTAATATTAAGAGCCTGTGATTCCACACCATCTAGTAAAACTGATGTTGTTTTATTCCAATATAAATTTGCAATTATTCGAACATCTCTGCCGTCCAAGCCAATGTTTTTTAGAGTTTCGATCAATATAGAGTGCTTAACACGATCAAATGCCTTTTGGAAGTCAATAAAACAACAGTATATGTCTACAGATATATCTCGACATCTTTGAGCAAGTACGTTCATTCCAAACAGTGCCTCTCTCGTTCCAAACCAGTTACGGAAACCAAACTATGTGTCATCCAGGTATTCCTAGCATTTTTTGTAGACACGACTATGTATTACCTTCAGAAAAATCAAATTATTACCTTCAGAAAAAAAAAACAGCTGATCGGCTGGGCTATTGGATTTAAATACTGCTGATGTACGTCTATTACGTGGTTATTGCACCGTAATTGATGTCTACCATTTTGTTAGCTCTTAGGTGTGGTGTAAATGACGTGGGTTCGATTCCCACCCTCACCCCATTACAAACAAAAAACCGAAAGGTTTTATCAAGACCGTGTTTCAACAGATCAACACAGATATTTGCAACCATAAAAATAATAATACCTCGTAACGCATTCACACTTTGCATTCTTTACTCATAACATTCTGTTTTAATGATCATGAACAGTGAAATAAAATACGTGAAGTACATTTAATAATCATATTGAAATTCAGTTTAGTCATTTCGATTTTTAGGTTTATACAAGACTAATTAAGCAAAAATACTTACGTTAACCATCGCATTAGAAGCAATCCTGAACAACGTAGCTCTTTCACAAACTTCTTTATTTTTCCCTTGTAACAATTCATGGTCAGAATTGGTCTCCATCTCACCTAAAGACTTTGCTAAATGCTTCCAATGCTTAGCTAATACATCACCACACGTTTGTAAATCATTCAATTGTGATTCTAATTTTCTAACTACCCCAGACCAGTCTTCAAAATCACCAGATTCATCGATTTCTTCGTCTTCCTCAGATTCCATACTTCTACTACAAAAAAAAAGATAAAAGTTACATCAAAATGGTTTTAATTTTTAGTTTCATGAAACTTAGTTCCAATATATCAATGCAAATAAAGTTTAAGTTTAACCAGGACAAATTATATTCATAAAAAATACGACACTGTGCGTCAGAGAAAACGGGCACCCCACAAAATGGGTCATTTTTGATGTTTCGAATTTCCTAAGCCTGTTGTCTGATTTAAGTGATTTTTTTAATATGTTATAGCATTATTCTTTAACAATATCGCTGTAATAATATTGTTGCTAAACAGGTAAATTTTCATTGTATACCGCGTCGACCAATCAAACTGTTTTTTTCTCAAAGTTCGCAACACCCTGTGGAATATTTTATCATCTATAAAATACTGAAATTAAAACCTAACTATAGCCTCAGGTTTTCTTTACATTCTGTTTTTTTATTCATTCGCTTATGTTGGATAATAAAAAAGTTAGGTTCTTTAACAACTAGCCATGTTCTTCATCAATACAGCATGTTTCTTAATAAGTGCGACAAATTTTAAGGGGTAATTCTGCATGAAAAATAATGACCGTTTGCTTTATAAACATTTGTCCGCAAATGCTTCGTTTCCGAGATACGGGATGTTGAATTTTTTCTTATAAACTGACGATTTATTTATTGCACTAAAACCGATTGAGATATGCAAATGAAATTTGGTGGGTTTTAAGAGGTAGTTATTGCGCATTTTTTAACATGCAATTAAGAATTTTATATTCTCCATTGGCGCCCATACAGGTCATCATACGGGTCATATTATCCGTATGCACGCCAATGGTGAATATAAAATTCTTAATTGTATGTCAAAAAATTGGCAATAACTACTTCTTAAAATCTATCAAATTTCATTTGCACATCTTAACCTGTTTTAGAGCAATACATAAATCGTTAGTTTGTAAGAAAAAATTCAACATCCCGTATCACTCTTATTTAGAAACACCTTGTATTGATGAAGAACAAGGCTACTTGTTACAGTATCTAACTTTTTTATTATCCAACATAAGCGAATGATTAAAAAAAGAATGTGTGTGTACTTTGTACGCACGTAAGAAGTTATACTTCTATTATATGATTATAAACGAAATTAATATACTTTTTATTTATATTTTATTTAAATATTAAATTAATTTATACTTACTACTTCTCAAATATTTTTATTAAAACAGTGCCAAAAAACACATTAAAAATGCCACAAATGATTTCTGAACATTAATTGTCGGAAAAAGTTTTAACTAAATACGTATTTTCTGAAAATAAAATTATATAATAAATATACTTACAATCATAAAATGTATAAAAAAAAAATAAAAAAATAAAAGTTTCTATTGGGATTCGAACCAACTTACCACGCGGCTGGTATTTGCGTTGTATTGGGATTCACCCGCATTAAAATTTCGCCACAGAGACAGCTTGTCATTATGTGCGAAGATCGTCTAACTAAACAGATTAACCTTTTGACATTTTTAACTTATGTAAATCAAATTATTTTGATTTTGAATTGAAATGATTTAGAATTGAAAAAATACAACAAAACATAGAGTAAGAAGACAATATATTAGGTGAATATTGATAGAAATTTTGATGGTAATCAAATTATGTAAATAAAAGTATTACATACTACTTATGTATTTTGGTAGGTTCAAGGTAGGTATCGGAGCCCGTATAACGACTAATAAATTTCGCAATCACTTGCGTCGTGCAAAGTGGCTATGTTCAAATATCATAACAAAATTTGATCAACTATTTATAAAACACTTACCAGTGAAAGATTCTTTAGCTTTGAATAAGCGAGATCTGCGGCACTCATACTAGGCACAGTTTGATGAGCTTTCACATTGGCATGCAACAATCATCTCTTCTATGTAAATAAGTCCAAAAATATAATATGAAAACTATTTAAAAAGGCAGTATAACCATTAACTAACTTTTTGTTTGTTGTTTCTCTTCCTACAAATTTTAAAACGCAACAAGCATACATTATAACCAAACCATGCACAGTCCCACAGCTGTGCCACAGCTGCCATATTGAATAATTTTTGTCATGTCATTTGAACATCCAATCAGAACAAAGTTATAATGCGCATGCGCCCGGTCGCTAGGTTTTCCCATATAAAATTTCACCGTCATTACGCCCGTAAAGAAGTATAACTTCAAAAACAGAATGTTAAGAAAACCAGAGGCTATAGTTGAGTTTTAATTTCAGTATTTTATAAATGCTAGAATATTTCACAGGGTGTGGTGAACTTTAAGAACAAAAAACAGTTTGATTGGTACAGCCGGTATACAATGACAATTTACCTGTCTAGCAACAATATTATTACAGCGATATTGTTAAATAATAAGGCTATAACATATTAAAAAAATCAGTTAAATCGGACAACAGGTTTAGGAAATTCAAGACATCGAAAATGACCCATTTTGTGGGGGGGCCGTCTTCGCTGACGCGCATTGTACATGGATATACTTGAGTGATGGTCTTGACATGATGTGATGGTGTGCACAATCTTTAAAATATTGCAAAGTCTATACGATACTTTGTCAGTTTGACATAAATTACTCTAAGTTGGATTGACAACCTAAAGTCAAAATGCCAACTTAACATTGGTCGCTTCCTTACTATGATTCTAGTGATTTCTTTCGATATTTCAAGATCTTCTTCTGGCTAATTGGCTCTGCCAAAGCCACTTTTTTTGAAGTTCCTCCATATTTTCTCCACTGTTTCTTCATTTTAGGATGCTGCTGTCCGGTCAGTCTTTTTGTGGATTTGATTCTTATTTTTTCTTGTTTAAGAGCTTCGACATTGTATTTTCTTCTTCTTTTTACCTCACGGTTATTGTCTCTGGTTTTTGGCCCTGACTAGCATATGATCTGAGCCCACATCTGCTCTTCGTAGGTTCCTAACATCTTGTAGCCAACTTTTCCATTTTGACTGGGTTAGTTCATGGTTGATTTGATTTCTGTATCTTCCTCCTGAAGCCTCCACGTTTCCTTGGGTATCTTTTTGTGCTTAAACATATTTTCGCCTATTATAATATCATTTTGTTTACAAAACTGAAACTTTTGTTATTGAAAAATAATAAAGTTTGATTCCTATACTCGAAAATACAGAGCAAAAAGAAGAGGGTCAGTTTACTTTCATATCCAATGGAGCAAGGGAATATAATTTCGAGAGAGTGGTCCATTTTACGTATCTGGGGGGTTATTATAGATAAGAAAGATCAAGAAAAATGGGAACTGAAGGCCAGATTAGCAAAGAGAAATAAAAAAAAAGGGAAGCCTAAGACCACTGATGAAATACAAAAATATGTAAAATTAGAAAATCTACGGTTTCGTTTTGATTTAAATCTGTCACCTGCCGTCCCCCGATAGTACTATTTCTAGGTCTACCTGTTGTCAAAGAGGCTCTGCAGAAGACAAATTTACACCAAAACGTCCGTAGTTCTCGGTACAAAAATAAAACTATTTATACCGTAGTATGGTTAGAACGCCCTCTAACGGGGAATAAGTGAAATGAATGTTGACTCGATCCAAGTTCTCTGTTTAACCCAGATAAGACAATATCAAAAGGCACCGCTAGGAAAACATTCCAATATGCGGTTCGGAGAACATGTATGAAACGAGACCTTTGCACTCTAAAATAGAGTATGGCATTGGGCAAAATCTACGAGAGCGTTCTAACCATACTAGGTATAAATAGTTTTATTTTTGTACCGAGAACTACGGGCGTTATTTGTCTTCTGCAGAGCCTCCTTGACAACAGGTAGACCTAGAAATAGTACTATCGGGGGATGGCAGGAGATAGATTTAAATCAAAACGAAACCGTAGATTTTCTAATTTTACTAATGCCATACACTGTATTAGAGTACAAAGACTCATTTCATACAGGTTCTCTGAACCGCATATTGGAATGTTTTCCCAGCGGTGCCTTTTGATATTGTCATATCTGGGTTAAACAGAGAACTTGAATCGAGTCGAAATTCATTTCATAAAAATATGTATCGAGAAAAACAAAGCTAAGGATATATAAAACGGTAATAAGGCCCAAAGTGACATATTGTAGCAAAGTATTGATGACAATGAAAAATTGATGAAAAACAATGTCGCTTCATAAAAGCACAGAAAGTGAGATGGATGGGACAGGTGATGAAAATGGAAAGGAAGAGGATATCAAAAGATGACTCCCTAAAACGGGATCCAATCACCAAAAGAAAGAAAGGAAGATCCAGGCAAAGATGGTTTGACAGCGTACAGGGAGATCTCAGATACGAGGGAATTATTGATTGGGGAGAAAGAGCAACAAACTGGGATGAGTGGAGGAGAATAGTAAGTCAATTTAGTGGGCCATGATTGGACAAGAAGGCATGATTGATACAAGTTTTATGATATACAGGGTGTAACAAAAATACAGGTCATAAATTAAATTATATATTCTGGGACCAAAAATAGTTCGAATGAACCTAACTTACCTTAGTACAAATATGCACATAAAAAAAGTTATAGCCCTTTGAAGTTACAAAATGAAAATCGATTTTTTCGAATATTACGAAAACTATTAGAGACTTTTTATTGAAAATGGATATGTGGCATTCTTATGGCAGGAGCATCTTAAAGAAAAATTATAGTGAAATTTGTGCACCCAATAAAAATTTTATGGGGGTTTTGTTCCCTTAAACCCCCCCAAACTTTTGTGTACGTCTCAATTATATTATTATTGTGGTACCATTAGTTAAATTTAATATTTTTAAATTTTTTTGGCTCTTAGTATTTTTTCGATAAGGCAGTTTTTATCGAGTTGAGGCTTATTTTTTAATATGTTTACATAAAAATTTTATGGGGGTTTTGTTCTTTTAAACCCCCCAAATGTTTGTGTACGTTCCAATTAAAATATTGCTGCAGTACCATTAGTTAAACACAGTGTTTTTAAAACTTTTTTGCCCCTTTGTATTTTTTCGAGAAGGCACCTTTTATCGAGATATGGCTTCTTTTTTAATACGGTTCAAAACATACGTAAAAATGTAAATCATATATAAATTTTCATATTATTACCAAGTCTCCATAACCGTACTTAACCATATACAAATATGTGGTGGATTTGACAAATATTTAAAATATCTCGATAAAAATTGACTTTTCGAAAAAGTTCTAAGAGACAAAAAAATTTTAAAAATATTGTGTTTAAGTAATGGTACTACTGGTGCCACAATAATAATTTAATTGGAACGTACACAAAAGTTTGGGGGGTTTAAAGGAACTAAACCCCCATAAAATTTTTATAGGGTGTCCAAATTGCACTATAATTTTTTTCTTAAGATGCTACTGTCATAAGAATGCCACATGTCCATTTTTAATAAAAAACCTTTGATAGTTTTCGATATATTGGAAAAAATCGATTTTCATTTTGTAACTTCAAAGGGTTGTAACTTTTTTTATATGCACATTTGTACTAAGGTAAGTTAGGTTCAATCAAACTATTTTTGGTCCCAGAATATGTGATTAAATTTATGACCTGTATTTTCGTTACACCCTGTATAAGTATTATATTATTGTATTACAATTGTATTTTTAGCTCTAGGTCTTCAACTATGGTTAAAAAGAAGAAGCAGAGGAAGGCCACAAATGGATGGGATGGGCTTAGTTGGCTTTCATCTTTCTCTTTGTGAAGACAGAGAAATCGACTCAACCACCCACATGCTCGTGGTATAGTCATATGATGCTTTGAGGTATATTTCTAAATTTCATCCATCGCCAGGATTTAATATTCAACACGTCACTGTAAGACTTTAGGTCGAAATTTTAAGGGTTTTAACCCATGTATTTTTGGTGGCTTAGCATGTAGAGCTTGCTTAGAACACTGATGATGCTCTCTTTAGAGCGAAAACGTTTTTTTAATGTAGCCCTTTATTGGGGTTTTAATAAATATACCTTTTACGATTTAAGATTTTTTTCTTCAATTTTTGTAAAGAAGAAGGATTTCAAAGCCTGTTGAGCTTTGTAAATAATAATAACAACCGCTTGCATCTACATTATAAAACTACGTATAACCGGAAGGCATAAATACCTGATAAAGATACACTTTTCGTTTTTATAATCATGTATAATTAAAGCAATAATGTTTATATTTATCGCTATTTTATCAAGATTTATATTTGAAGTAATACTGAAAAATAATGAAGTACTAATTAGTTAACTCAATGTCGTTATCTTAAAAAGAATTATCAGTACTATTTTTAGGATATAAATCAACGTTTCTCAGCTTTAACCATAACTTAACTAGTAGCTACATAAGGAGTGACAATAATCACTTTTGTACAATTAAAAGTAGACACTACATTTTATATAAAAATTAAGTTACATAAAAAAGGCGACGAGCTCCAAAGTGACAACTACAGAAGAAGCCAATCACCGTCGACTTCAAGGCCGCATACGACAGTGTCAGACAAGGGAGTGCCCTGGCTTGACTCCGATTTAATGTTGCCTTGGGAAAGGCAGACACGAATTAGAGACGGCGATATAGTCCAAGTAACCAATATAGTGGAACGGGTCAGAGTTGTAGGTAAATACGACTTCTCAGAGTTCTCAACACCAAAGAAACTCATTCGGATGACAAAAGTCAGTATGGATGGTAGAATATCTAAAGTACGTGTAAATAATAAACTGTCCCGACAGCTTTGAAATCAACAGTGGACCCAAACAGGGTGATGCGTTACCTCCACTACTTTTTAACCTTGTATTAGAGACAGCCATGAAGTCGGCGGAAATAAAAACAGAACTGCTATAGGTTCAAGGTCCCAAGCTATTACTAGCATAACATGCAGATGACATTGATCTCGTTGGAGACTCCATCCTATCCACAAAAGCCATTTTCAACAAGGTGGAAGGAGCAACAAGTGAAGTAGGGCTGAAGATTAATGAAGAGAAGACGAAATATATGTGTATAAATAGAACGACACGAAGAGACAGGATATGACAAAATATGACGGTCAACACTTTCAATTTCGAAAGAGTACGTTTTAAGTATCTGGGGGCCGTAATTACAGCCGACAACGAAGTTACTGAAGAAATAAAAGACATAATCCAATCGGCATATCACTGTCTATTCGCACTGGATAAGCTTATAAAATAAAAAAATCTTACAAGAAGTTTAAAGATCAAAATCTACAAATCCACAGTCAGACCTGTACTAACATATGGATGCGAAACGTGGACCATGACCAAAGTAAACGAAGAAAAGCTCAGACGTTTTGAACGAAAAATACTTACAAAAATTTTCGGACCTTACTACGAGATCACCACAAACCAGTATAGGATCAGAACCAATATCGAATTAAAAGCACTCTACAATGACGCTGATATTGTCCAAGGAATTAAATCACAGCGACTAAGATGGGCAGGCCACGTGCATAGACTTCATAACGAGACTGGTATGGGAGGAGATTATTACAGGCAAAAGACCACTTGGACGTCCCAGAATGCGATGGAGAGATAACATCCAAGCAGATCTCCGGAAAATGAACATTCCATTTGACCTTAGGTTGATGGAAGACCTAACAAATTGGAAAAAAAGTTGTACAGTCTGCCAAGACCCAGCCAAGGTTGCAGCGCTACGTGATGATGATGATGACGTTGAATAAAATGTTTGTAATCTGAATGTAATACGACACTCTACACTATATTAACGACTTGCTTCCCTACTAAAACGCTTATCTTACTAAAACAATTAAAACGATGTCGGTCAATTGTAAACAAGAAGGGATCAAATTTCGTCACCCAAAGCTGTTCTACAAAATAAGTTACCACGACTATACTATTTAAAATAGATTGTTACAAATCTTAGCATACGCTGACTTCCTAGCGTTAGGAAATGAGAAATATTATTAAAAATATTACTTACATAGCTTTGGCTTTTGCTAATTCCAATGCAGTAACCCATTGTTGTCTTTCTACCTCTGAAGCAGCCTTTATGTGAAATGTCTGAGTTCCTCCGTTTGAAATAACAAAAGTGCAAGCATCGACTGTGTATATCAAGGCACCATGAAGGGATATACTACCGCGACAAGTGTGAGCCATCTCAGCTTGGTTCCTGAAAAATTGATCTTGGTACACTAAGAACATTTGAAAGTCTATAAAGTTAATGTAGATCTAATATGATTCAAGCTTTTAACCACGAATGAAAGATTTACGGTTTTGGCAATTATTTAATATATTTTGTGTATATTATTCTAATTCAGCATATTTTTAGATTCTTTTTTTCACCAGATTTGATGCTGTAATTGAAGAGACTGAACTGTTTTATTTTTTTTTCTACTAATTAAAATTTTGTTTTGTGGGGAGTATTATTCACTAATATCGGTATTGTCAGTATTTTTGAGATACATTTTAAGTAACTATAATATCAAAATGCCATAGTCAAAAACAAAAACCACAATCAGGTATAGACGAAGAACACCTAAATCTGAAGATATACCAGATATAACAAAGGACGAAATAAGAAATGCAATGAGCACTATACGAAATAAAAAAGCTCCAGGTAAAGACGGAATAGTATTAGAAATAAATAATGATAAAGTATGTAGGACAACAAATCATTTAAATGCTAAAAATTGAAGTGAAGTATCCACAGCTTGGTTAAATGCTCTTATAATAATGGTATTTAAAAATGGAGATAAATATAAATTAGAAAACTATAGACCCACTAGCCTGTCATCAGTATTGTATAAGTTGTTTGTGAAGATGGTTACATTGCTACTATGCTGAGTCCACTGCTATTCTCAGTGGTACTGGATGAAGCAATAAAGAAAGCCAAGAGTAGAATGAGAAAACTAACAATAGGATACTGGCGAATGAAACAGACTCAACTATCGGAGCTACTATTTGCAGACGACATGGTATTCATAACAGAAAACGGAGAAGACTTACAGATCAATCTTGAAATCCTAGAAGAAAAACTATTAACTATTAAACATAAATATGAAAATTAATACAGAAAAAACCAAAAAAAAATGATAATTTCAAATACGAGGAAGACACGCGCACTAGAATTAGACGGGAAACAACTAGAGCAAGTGGAATATTTTAAATACCTAGGAGTAATAATTGATTCAAATGGTAAACAAGACATGGAAATAAACGAGAGAATGGGACGGACAGGAAGCTTATTTAACACTATGAAAACAACATTTTTGGAAAAAAAAGAGATACCGGAAAAAGTAAAAACGGCAGTTGTTAGATCAGAGTTAGACTGATAGGTTCCTGGGGAAAATAGCAAACAGAAAGAGAACAGACAAAATACGAAACGAAACAATTAGACAAAACCTAAAACTAGAACCAATCAATGAAAAAATAGTAGAGGGACAACTTAGTGGGTTCGGGCACGTGTACAGAATGTTCGAACGAGAGACTAACAAAACGAGTGTTCGAAACGAGAGTGCAGGGAAAAACAAAAGAGCCTGTCATCAGTCTTGTATAAGTTGTTTGTGTGAAGATGGTTACATTGCTACTAAGAATAGACTGGATAGTTATCAGCCCCGGGAACATGCAGGATTTAGAAAAGGTCATAGCACCATAGATCATATACTTGTAATAAGAACACCGATCGAAAAATCAAACGAATACAATATAGCACTCTGTATAGCTGTAGATTACGAAAAGGCATTTGACTACATAAACATTTGGGGGATCCTTAACGCATTAAGTAACAATAGAGTTGATGAACGATATACAAAAATCGAAGAAAACCGAAAAAAAAAACAGAAAACATAGGAACCTGTTTTGTGCTCTTTGGTGATAATTTTTAATCAGATTACCACACAGTTCCCTATGCAAGCACATTCATGACACAGCGCTAGTAAGTTACGAGTGTAAGCAGGACAAAAATATATTACGATTTCGCTATGCGCGCACCCGCTTTTAGTAAACAGACTGTTTTGACCGTTGCGTTGTGCGACAGTCGACAATGGAGCCATTTCTTATTGAATATGAGAGACGGTTACATATTTATTGGAATAATTGCTGTTTTCTTTATAAAACTTTATAAAACCATTCAATAAACTAATTATCAATAAAAAAAGCTTCATTGAATTCGTGATTTAGCCAAGGTGAGTTAAATTCCTCAAAATTACGGTTGTTTCACCAAATTGTCTAACCACTATCACCAATATACCTTACCGTGTCACCAACTTACCTAACATAAGTTTGTATGTCAATATGACATTTACTATCATTATTATTCATTTTTTGTTAAATTAACTCCTCTAAACATTTACTTCAAATAATAAGTAACATAATAAAGCAAAACTTATTTCTTGCTTAGTTGTCAAATTCCTATATTATTAGTATTTTTCATTTTTATCACCAACATACCTTTCCTTACCCTACTTATAAGAGGTGGTTTCTTCGATATGCATGCCATTTACTGAAACCTTTTCGCTTAACACAAGATTTGTTATGATTTGTGTTTTTGTGTGGTTGATTTTTAATCCAACTTGTAGGGAGGCTAGGTAATACCGTTTCTCCAGTTGCGATACTGCATCATCGATGCTGTCAGCAAAAAGAACATATCGTCAGCGAACCTTAATGACTTAAGTATTTCTCCATTGACGTTAATCCCTTTTTCACTCATATTTGCGTTCTTAAACAGATGCTCTAATAATGTTGTAAACAATTTTGGCGAAATTGTGTCTCCCTGTCGCACTCCCCGTTTTTGATAGATGTATTTGATCATGTATATATAGCGATGATGCACTATACGGCACTCTGTTAAAGCTTTTAACATTATTTTTTGATGACTTATTGTGTCGAAAGCTTTTTCATAGTCAACGAAATATCAGTTTCAATTCAATTAAATCACTGTAGTTCAATTTTATTCGAATCAAAATTCAAATACTGGATTTCTCTTTTTAACAATAATAAATTGTGATAATAAAAGAAGTAAATATTAAAGTTAGAATAATTTTTAAATTCAATCTTTTCAAAATTAGGTATATTATAATTGTATAATAGCTTAACTATTCTATTATAACGAGTGACAAATAATATCAAAATACATGTTAACTGCAAAGCTGACGTATACCATTATCATTAAAAAAAGTCGCCCACTAAAATATAGTCATTTGGAGAGTAGATAAATAGTACATTTCTGTAAACAATTAAGTAAAAACATAAATAATTATTTGAACCGACAAGGAATAAATAAATTAGCTGGTGAAACATCAAAATCCATTTTGTATTTTATACTGTATAGAACTGCCACTAAACCAATGATTTCATTACATTTTATTGACTTATCATGTTAAATGATGATACTGCATTACTGAAGGACATATTTAAAACATTAATGGTACTAGTTGCAAAGAACTATGTACTATAGACAAAAAAATGCATCATTCACGATAACAGTTGCATTTATAATTAAACATTTATATGGCATACAAGTATAATCGGATATAAATTTGTAAATAGCAGAGTATAAAATGAATATTTTAAAAAATAAGATTGAGATCGTCAAAGTAAGAGATATTTATAAATTCTTATCTCACTCCTCAGCAACTCGACAAACTCAATTAAGTTAAAAACCTTCAAAAGAGAAAGAGAAGCTTAAAAACGCCAAGAATAAGGTGAGAAAGATAAAAAGAATCCACAAGGAAAAGAAAAGGTTTTCCTGTAGTTGGCTGTATACCATCAATCACAAAATTGGAAAGAAATCCTTTGTAAAAGGTATAAATTTTTTTTATTAAAAATCCCTTAAAAGGGCTACATCACAACAAAACGTTTTCGATTTTTATAAAAAATCATCATCAGTGTTCGATAAACTGGATGCTAGCTGAGCCACAAAAGAAAAATATTTGGGTAAAAACCCTTTACATAAAATATAGATGCCTTAAAAGTGCATACTTCAGTAAAAAGGCCTGTGATGGTCACATGGCAAACAGGATAATGCCCTAAGGTAAGGTATACAGGTTTCTTAACACGTGGGATCCAAATTGAGTTGATCACATTTCAATGACTTAGAGTTGCCATTAAGTCATTGAAATGTGATCAACTCAATTTGGATCCCACGTGTTGGGAAACCTGTATACTTTACCTTGGGGCATTATCCTGTTTGCCATGTGACCATCACAGGCCTTTTTATTGAAGTATGCACTTTTAAGGCATCTATATTTTATGTAAAGGGTTTTTACCCAAATATTTTTCTTTTGTGGCTCAGCTAGCATCCAGTTTATCGAACACTGATGATGATTTTTTATAAAAATCGAAAATGTTTTGTTGTGATGTAGCCCTTTTAAGGGATTTTTAATAAAAAAATTTTATACCTTTTACAAAGGATTTCTTTCCAATTTTAAAGATAAAAAGGGCCCTACCAAAATTTGCGAAAGATTTGAATTTAACAGAAAACACTGTCACAACGTTTCTGTCTCTGTAGACGTCTTCAATGGGGCTACATGAACACCCCTGAATCGAAACGATACCAAGCTGCCTATTTAAACAGAATTATGAAAATAATTGGATAATAATCAGACGCTCGGTAGCGCTATCTATTAAAGAGAAGTGAGAAGTTCCAAATCTAAGCAATAAATCGAAACTTTTCGTGAAAAACACTTTCTGGTAACATCCTTAATCTCTGCCTTTTGCAATTTATAAGGCAAGGAGACGACGAATAAAGAAGAAAGGGACTCTACAACATGCAGTCACATTCCGTATATTCGTCTAGGAAAAAATTCCAACGAGAGTTGATTCCGTGTACTCAAAATATACTCTGGGCTAATTAGCAAAATTCATGGAAAAGTTATTTACCAGCAATCTTATTGCTGGAATCGAATTATAAGATCCTATATATTAATAATATAGGTATGCAAAGTCCGCAGATAGTGTGCTACTTTTTTTATAAACAAAATGGCGCCGACAAATCGTATTTTTTTCAATTATTGTTCTATAACTCCGAAGATTTTACCTTTACAACAAAAACACCCAAATAAAAATTCACCGCAATTAAATTCTGCATAAAGATATGTTTTTCACGATTTGCTCCGACGAAAATTTTCCTCGGAAAATGCGGGTTTTCCTAACAAAAACTATAATTTTCAAATAAAGTTTTAGGTAAGTAATTATTAATTAATAATTAAATATCTTAGTGACATCAAAGATTTCTTGGTATAGATTGTAATTCCAGAAGCCGGTGAAAATTAAACGAATATTTTAGCAACAATTCAATTGTTAATTAACAATTTACGATCGCAATAATAACCAAAATAATCATGATACATTGATCAAACTTATAAAGATTATAAAGATGAGATGCTTGTTTAATATTTTATCGACAAAATATAAATTTTTCTTTTTTTTTGCATAATCTTTAAATTTTGAAAAAAAAATAGTTATAATACGTTGGTCTAATTAGTAAAGTACAAAGAAAGGTTATTTACCAGCAATGTTATTGCTTTAATCGAATTATAAGATCCTATATATTATTAATATAGGTATGCAAAGTCCACAGATAGTGTGCTACTTTTTTTATAAACAAAATGGCGCCGACAAATCGTATTTTTTTCAATTATTGCTCTATAACTCCGAAGATTTTAACTTTATACCAAAAATACTCAAATAAAAATTCACCCCAATTTAATTCTACATAGGGGCATGTTTTTCCCGATTTGCTCCGACGAAAATTTTCCTCGGAAAATGTGGGTTTTCCTAACAAAATCTCGAATTTTCAAATAAATTTTTTGGGCCAGTAATTATTTATCAATAATTATATAGCTTGGTGAAATAAAAGCTTTCTTGGTAAAGATTATAAATTCAAAAGCCGGTTAAAATGAAACGAATATTTTAGCAACAATTTAATTGTTAATTAACAATTTACAGTCGCAATAACAACCAAAATAATCATGAGACATTGATCAAATTTAGAAAGATTATAAAGATGAGATGCTTATTTAATATTTTATCGACAAAATATCAATTTTTCTTTCAATATCAATTAATCAAAGATTAAAAATACTTTTTTTTTTTGTAATTTTTAACGCGAAAGTAGGCTTGATACAGAGCCGGAGATAAAATGTTCACTCGAAGCGACTGACACGCTTAAACTCGCGCGAGTTGTGTATGTGGGCGGGTAGCTACGGTACTGTATTATTCTACTTTCGCGCGTGTAAATTACAAAAAAATATATTTATAATCTTTAATTAAAATATAACCATTAAGCTGATAATCGATATTGTTTTATAAATAATTAGCTTGTACTTTAAACTCACTCCTACGCTTTGAAAGAATTAAAAAAAAAATTATTAACACCGTAGTAATCGTATGTTTACTTTGCTGTTTCATAACTTTTTTGCAAATGGTTGCAAAAAAGTTTTAAAGCATTCATGTTCAAGATATTTGAAATGCGCATTTTAGCGATTTTTTAAAATTATAATATAATAAAAACTTTCTGAGAAGCGTTAATTTGTTTATAACTATTTTTTTAAACATTTAAAGATTATGCAAAAAAATAAAAAATTTATATTTTGTCAACAAAATGTTAAATAGGCATCTCATCTTTATAAGATTTCAAAGTTTGATCAGTGTATAATAATTATTTTGGATATTATTGCGACCGTAAATTATTAATTAACAATTGAATTGTTGCTAAAATATTCATTTCATTTTCACCAGCTTCTGGAACTATAATCTAAACCAAGAAGGCTTTTAAGTCACAAAATTATTTAATTATTGGTAAGTAATTACTTATCTAAAACTTTATGTGAAAATTAAAGATTTTGTTGGGAAAACCCGCATTTTCCGAGGAAAATTTTCGTCGGAGCAGATCGGGAAAAACACTTCTCTATGCAGAATTTAATCACGGTGAATTTTTATTTGAGTGTTTTTGTTGTAAAGTTAAAATCTTCGGAGTTCTAGAGCAATAATTGAAAAAAACACGATTTTCGAGCGCCAGTTTGTTTATAAAAAAAGTAGCACACTATCTGAGGACTTTGCATACCTATATTATTAATATATAGGATCTTATAATTCGATTCCAGCAATAAAATTGCTGGTAAATAACTTTTCCCAAAAATGGCCTATTCTCCGATAATCAGCCCAGACTAATATGAGTAAAGTGAAATATTAAAGAACAGCTTATGTTTCATTTCGGTTGAGAAGTGATGCACCATCCCCATCCCCATACGTACGTTTCTGTCTCTCCAGACGTGGGGCTACATGCCCCACTTATTTTTTTATGTGTACAGGGTTATTCACTATATTTTGACCCCATGTAAACTGCTTTATTTACAGAATTAGAGAAAAATGCAAAAACACAAAAGTTATTCGATTTTTAAATTATGATTTTTTGACATATATATCGTACTAGTGACGTCATCCATTTGGGCGTGATGACGTAATCGACTATTTTTTAAATGGGAATAGAGGTCGAGTGCTAGCTCATTTGGAAGGTTATTCAATTCCCTATTCATTAATATAAACAATAACATGATTAATTATACAGGGTGCCCAAAAATTTTTTTTAAATTAAATTAATTAACAAAAATAAGAATGTATGCCATTTTTTTAATTCAAAATACATTCTACTGCTATCAGAAAACAGAAATAAATATTTATTCTGTAAATAAAGCAGTTTACAGGGGTCAAAATATAGTGAATAACCCTGTACATGCCACACTTATTTTTTATGTACACATGCCACACTTTTAATATTTCATTTTACTCATATTTTGAGTACAACTTTAGTTGGAATTTTTCCTAAACGAATAGACGGAGTGTGACTGCATATTGTAGAGTCCGTTTCGTCTTCTTTATTCGTCATCTCCTTGCCTAATAAATTGTAAAAGGCAGAGATTAAGGATGTTATCAGAAAGTGGTTTCACTAGCAGTTTCAGATTTATTGTTTAGATCTGGAACTTCTCATTTCTCTTAAACAGAAAGAAGTTGACAGGCGGTGGAGTTTATTACATCACTGGCCTCGATAAGCACATAGGTTTTAGGCATTTTTGTATACAGGCAGCTGGAATATTTATTTATAGCCACACCGCGAAAAAAACAGGTAAAGAAACATGTTCTTCGATCTCATTTTTCCTCTTTATAACCAAATATGCCTCGTTATAAGCGAAATCTCGTAATACCCCTGTTTGTTATAGGGTTATAGAGAGAGTATACTGTATATATTGTACCATTCTGCTATAGTTGTAGAATTGGCCGGTTTGGAAAAGCATTATGAACTGATCTATGAGGAATTTTATTATCATTTTAAAAATTCAAATTATATAAGATTAAACGATTATGTACTTACTTTGCTAGTATTATTTAGGAATTAATTTTATCACACATATATGATGTTAATTACAGTTTAGCAGTATATTATGATATACAATTTCATAGGGCAAAAACAGGCTATGTATTTGAAACGTTCATAATTTAAAGATATAGTTACTACTGCAAATAGGATGATAACTTTGGTAATGGGGAAATAGATGAAGATGCATGCAGCAGAGTTAGGGCGGGATATATGAAATGGAAAGGGTCGAGTACATATTGTGTTGTGTGAGAGAACAATTCCAATGAAACTTAAAGGAAACAAATTCCAATAAGACCAGCTATTATGATAAAACTAACTGTTATGCAATTAATAATTACACTTTTATAAAAAAACCTTTTTTATAATATAACGTTTTTATTGTTTATAGGAGAGAATATAAAATAATTTGATGATATAAAATGCTTAAAATTCCAAAATTACACTATAATAAAAAAGTACTTTTTCTACTCTATGTCATATTATGTATAAGTTTTTAGTTTGTGAAAACTGTCATTATAGATAGCAGTGCGTGAAGTGTTTAAAGTGTGCGTGAAGTAACAATGTATTTTAAACGGGATTTACTTTTTCGCACTGTTTTTGACACACTTTCATATAATCAAATATCCTTAACTTTCGCGTTGTCATGGTGATGACATATGAGCAATAAAGTACAACAAAAGTTTGACAGTTTTGTGGTTTGAAAGAAGTTAAAAATTTTAAATGTCAGAGTTCTAAAAATTGTAGAATAGAAATGAATTCCAGTGACGAAGAGTTACAGTTTTTTTATTTGTTTATCGTAGATAAAATATTGTACGAAACTGTGCGTGAAGTACTTTTTACGAACTTACGCGATATATAGCACTCGCTGCGCTCGTGCTCTAAACATCGAATGCGTTCGCATAGAGCATACTTCACGAACTGTTTCATAAATAGCTATTTTATAATAACACGGTTTTGTTATATACAGAACATAACATGTTTCGAAAGAATAAAATATGAATTTTTAGTAGGAGTATTAACTGTTAAAATTTTAATTATCCAAAAATTCCAAAAATTATCCTAGTATAAAAAAAGTAAATGAAAGAAGTGAAAGAAGTATATTAAAGTGTGTAAATGTATTTTACTTTCCTTAGCTAAGCGCTTTCGACATAAAAGTCATCTTCAGAGCTAATGCTACAATAAAAAGTTAAAACAATAAGTAAAAAGATGTTCTAAGTACAAAGTTTTTTAACTTACGTCAATATATAAAAAGTACCGGCTACTTAGGATTGTATTTTCTTGCATCGCATTAAGAAATTTCTTAATGCGATGCAAGAAAATACAATCCTAAGTAGCCGGTACTTTTTATATATTGACGTAAGTTAAAAAACTTTGTACTTAGAACATCTTTTTACTTATTGTTTTAACTTTTTATTGTAGCATTAGCTCTGAAGATGACTTTTATGTCGAAAGCGCTTAGCTAAGGAAAGTAAAATACATTTACACACTTTAATATACTTCTTTCACTTCTTTCATTCATTTCAAGTGTGTACAAAACCTATCAGTCTTTCAACTTTATAAAAAAAGTACTTTCTATAATACCACGGTTGTTTAAAATGGTATAATTTATAAAATGGTTCATTTATATATAATAATTAACTTGTAAAATATGAATTTTAAGTATATCAACTTTTAATTATTTATTAAAAAAATTAAAAAAGATATCTACGCAACAGCCGGGTTCGAACTATGGAACTCTTGATCTGCAGTCTAATGCCACTGACCCACCATCAATTTGTAGATATCGATTTATTAACGTACTTTAAAATATCATTGCATTAGCCACATTTTTAAAATAGTTTGAAATAAAAAAAATAGATTTATCCATCCACGGTGATTTATTAGTGGGGTAAATATAAGTAAAGTTAATAACAAAAATTGTAGCCAACTTTGATTACAGATTGATGATCAGTAATCGTAAATTGTCAGTTTTAGGGCCGGTTGTTCGAAAGCTAATCAACAATGATCATTATCAAACATTTAATTACTGTCACCAACTGTCAATGTCAACTTTGTTTGGGTTGCTGAAAACATAATATGAAATTACTTAATCAATTATGTTAATAATTGTTATGTTAATTGATTAACTAATCTCATAATTTTAATCAATTATGTTTTCAGCAACCCAATAAAAGTTGACATTGACAGTTTTGGTGACAGTAATTAAATATTTGATAGTGATCATTGTTGATTAGCGTTCGAACAACCGGCCCTTAGACAATTCAGTCATGGCTTACCTAAAATTTGGAAAGATTTAGACCCGTAATTAATAATTTGCTTTGAAAAATGAAAATATCTCAAAAACTAATAAATTTAGACATAGGGAATGTTATATAAAAATTAAAGTACGATAATAGTACTTTTCAATAGTGATATAAAATACAGGGTGTTTCATTTAAAATTACTGAGAAAATAATGTACTTGCGTTTTGACTCACCCTGTTTTCAATATAGAAAAAATTAGGAATATCAATAATTTATGAAAATTTTGACAATAAATAAAAAATATGGCATCAATAAACCTGTGCATATTTTTGTTTATACAGGGAGTTGAACTAAATAGTTACGATTTTCATATAAAATTTGTTATAACTTTGTAAATATGTACCCTGTATAACATACCAAACCTTTATTTTTGTAATGGAGAAGCTAAGAAGATGTCGAATATAAAATAAAATATAGGGTGTTCCATTTAAAAAAAACATAAGTTTGATCTGCCACTATGTTATCGAACACCCTGTAACATTCTAACTAATTTTGTAATGTGAAGCTCAAAGTTGGCTACAATTTTTGTTATTAACTTTTATCGCTATCCATTACTATAACGGATCTACGGAGAAAGTGGAGACTGCATACGGATCTGGCAAAGAGGCAACGATGAATAATATATAGTACGGTATAAATTCATTAATTCAGAAACATAAGACTCTTAAAAAAATCTCAAAACACGTAAATTCTAATGTTTAAATGACCATCAATAATTGCGAATCTTTTTCTCATAGACATTTTTGAGTGCGTCACAGTTTTTCGATTTCTTTCTAACGCATTAAATTGTATGTGACAGAAAAAAAGGCACGTTCGGTGATGACAGACATTTATAACATTTATTCTAGTTGTCGATAGATGGCGCTATAATCGAAAAAAATATTTACGAATTATATAATATATCTACGAATATAATCTGTACAATTTATAAGACTATACAAATCAAAGAAAATACTATTTTATAAATGCAATAAACACAATTGATTTGTTTTTATGCCAAAAAATTGCAAATAAAATGTGACAACTGTCAGATTTAACTAAAATGTCATGTTAGAATAAATGTGTATTATCACGGACTTATCTTTTTTTCTATTATTTGTGACGCACTGAAAAATGCTCATGAAAAGGGTCGTATATGTGTTGGATATTATGTATTGGCGCAATTACGTAATTCACGATTTTTTAAATACCTACAAACTGATGTTACGCGATACCTATAAATGTCTCCTAATCGTATGTGCAACGATGTATCATTCGAATGTTCATTTCTACAGGGTTAACCAAAATTGTGTACTAAATTGGGCTCCTTCACACTATAAGGTCTCCCGATTTAACTCCGTTAGACTTTTTTATGGGGATATTTAAAGAGCATCAAAGTTAACCGAATAATGTAGAAGGAGATCAGAACTGAACATTACACAAATAACTCGTGAAGTCATCGAAAATTTGAACTTTATTGCTGAAGGTCGCCACTTTTAATATTTCTTATAATTTGATAGTATTTTACTAAACATTTATTCTGTATTAATAAACCAACAGTTTTGGTTAACCCTGTAGAAATAAATATTGAAATAATTACTTCGTTGTAAAGGCGATAAGGAGACCTTTTAAATGAGGCTTCCCGTGACCTCGGCTTGTATTTTAAAAATCGTCGATTACGTCATTCATTACGCCAACACTGATGACATATCCATCACATATATAGCAATTGATGGACATTACACAAAAGGTTGACGCGTTTTAACATTTTTTTTAAATTGTCTATTTCTGAAATACTGATTATATAGTGTGGAAACCACTGATGAAATAAAAAATTGTAGGTCCTTATTATAAAGTTATAAAAAAAGCGCTGAAAACAGTCAACCTTTAAATTCAAATGTGCGCTTTTTAAACACAAATTTAAATTAACAAAATTATTCATGCAAGTCTAGAATAGTTCATCATGTTTATTTTTAATAGAACATCCTGTATATTTGTATATTTTTACAAGCTGCTTAACAACCTGATCTTAACGAACTATATCATGTAGGGTCTATTAAACACTAATATTATACAAATGTACAGGGTGTTTAATTAAAAATAAAGATAATGGACTAGGCTAGACTTGCGTGAATCACCCTGTATATTTAAATTTATGTTTAAAAAGCGCACAAACATATACACTTCTCCAAGAAATTAACGCACCACCTTAAAAATAGTTCATTTTTAATGTCTCGAATTTCCTAAACCTGTTTTCGATTTAAGTGATTTTTTTAACACGTTTTAGCATTATTCTTTAACAATATCGCCGTAATAATGTTGTTGCTAGACAGGTAAATTGTCATTGTATACCGGGGATACCAATCAAACTGCGATTTTTTCTCAAAGTTCGCGTCACCCTGTGGAATATTCTAGCATTTATAAAATACTGAAATTAAAACCCAACTATAACCTCATGTTTTCTTAAAATTTTGTTTTGTTATTAATTATTTATATGGGAAATAAGCTAAAAGAGGAAGTCAACAGAAAGAAAATACCAAGATTAGTAAGTCAATAACATCGAGCTGGTACATATTTTATATTTTAGTATTACTTATATATCTAGTATTATTAATATTATTTATAATTTAAACATGTTACAAGTCAGAATTTGGTATTATTTTTTGAGAGTAAATTAAATGTAAGACCAAATACTTACGATGTCGGGATAGTATCACAAGGTTTTTTCCTGGTTTTCCCGTGTGATTTACTATGAAGTCTCTAACGCGAGAATTTTACTGTCGTTGCATTTGGTTGTCTTTTTAAAGACAGATCACATGCTATAATTTTTTTGTGACGGATATTCTTGAGTTGGGGTTGATTTCATGTAATCGAATGAACTATCTTTCAGTAAGTCGTCCCAGGAACGCAACTCATAAATATTGGCAATATCATTTTAAAGTCTTCTACTTTAAAATGTATAATATATGTCTAAATTGCCAATATAAATGAGTCAGATTAAATAAATTATTAGAAGAATTTTTTTGCTTAGCAACAACATTTTTGTTTATTTAGTAATATTTTGTATTTTGACAACGGCACCCGATTTGGGCGTCGAAACGTTAATAAAATTATTTTTTTCATTTTAATTGTGGCTTATTTCCCATATAAATAATTAATCATAAAAATGCCACAAGGAAATAGCTTCAGAACAACATTTTGTTTTGTTATTCATTCGCTTATGTTGGATGGTAAAAAAGTTAGGTACTTTAATAACTAAAATATGTTTTCATGAAAAAATAATGATAGTTTGCTTTATAAACATGTCCGCAAATGCTTCGTTTCCGAAATGGGGGTGTTGGAAATTTTTCTTACAAACTGACGATTTATAAAGGGTGTCCAGAAACTCTACCGACAAACGAATACAGGAGATTCCTCAGATAATTTTAAGACAATGTAACCCAATTCACTTAGTCCGAAAACGCTTCCTAAGGGAGCTAGAGCTATTTGAAAATGGCGTTTGGTAATTAGTTTTTCTTAAATTCCGCCGGAACGCTTTAATTTAGAAAAACAAAAATTGGTATGGGTATTTATCTTCCAGAGGTAAATCGATTCCATCCATTGCAAATTTCTTGTACCGGTCATAGGCGTCCGTTTTGGGTAGGGCAACAGTTACTTCATCGCGTAATTTTTTTGTCTTCAACTTTTAAGCATTTTTGACTCTGGATTATTAAATTGTGAGGTATTATTGTAGTAAAAGTCGATAAGATAGAATAGTCGTTAAGTCGATAGAATACACCGTTTTCTAGAAAAGTCAATTTGAAAATTTTTCGTTTGTTAAATTTCAAAAAAAAATTAAAAAAAAACTATTTAGAAAAACGAAAACTTGTAGGTACGTTTAATTATATTCCAGAGATGAATCGATTTCATTAATTGCGAATTTCTAGTATCGGTCATATGCGTCGGTTTTGGGTAGGTCAACGGTTATTTTATCCAATAACTTTTTTGTCTTTAATTTTTAAGCATTTTTGACACTAGATTATTAAATTATGAGGTATTCTAGTAGTAAAAGTTACTCTTGCTTTAAATTGGTAAAATACACGGTTTTTCTTTTGAAAATTTTTTTTTTCAAATTCAAGGGACGAAAAATTTTTAAAATCGATTTTTCTAGAAAACGGTGTCTCCTACCGACTTAAATCAAGAGTACCTTTTAGTACTAGCATATCTTACAATTTAATAATCCAAAGTGAAAAATGCTTAAAATTTAAAGACAAAAAAGTTATGCGATAAAATAACCTTTACCCTACCCAAAACGGACGCCTATGACCGGTACTATAAATTCGCAATAGATGGAATCGATTTATCTCTGGAAGATAAATATGCGTACCAATTTTTGTTTTTCTAACTAGAAGCGTTCTGGAGGTATTTAGGAAAAACTAATTACAAGACGCCATTTTCAAAGAGCTCTAGCTCCCTTAGGAAGCATTTTCGGACTAGCTGAATTTGGTTAAATTGTCTTAAAATTACCTGAGGAATCCTGTCTTCGTTTGTCGGTAGAGTTTCTGACACCCTGTATATTGCTCTAAAACCGGTTGAGATATGCAAATGAAATTTGGTGGGTTTTAAGAGGTAGTTATTGTACATTTGTTGACATACAATTAAGAATTTTATGTTCACCATTAGCGCACATAAGGGTAATATTACCCGTATGCGCGCCAATGGTGAATATTAAATTGCTAAATGTATATAAAAATGCGCAATTTTACCCACCAAATTTCATTTGCATATTTTAACTGGTTTTAGAGTTATAAATAAATCGTCAGTTTGTAAGAAAACTTTCAACGCCACCTATCTCGGAAACGAAACATTTGCGGACATACGTTTGTAAAGCCAACTGTCATTATTTTTTCATGCATAATTGCCCCTTAAAGTTTGCCATACTAATTTAAAAACAACCTGTATTGATGAAAAACAAGGCTAGTTGTTAAAGTACCTAACTTTTTTATTATCCAACATAAGCGAATGAATAAAAAAACAGAATGATAAGCAAACATGAGACTATAGTTGGGTTTTAATTTTAGCATTTTATAAATGCTAGAATATTCCATAGGGTCACACGAACTTCGAGAAAAATTACAGTTTGATTTGTACACTCGGTATACAATGACAATTTACCTGTCTAGCAACAATATTAATACAGCGATATTGTTAAAGAATAAGGCTATAAAATATTTAAAAAAAAAACACTTAAATCGGATATCAGGTTTAAGAAATTCGAGACATCAAAAATGATCCATTTTTAAGGTTGTGCATTAATTTCTTGGAGATGTGTAATATATCCCTCGGTGGTTGATGCGGCATCACGGACTTCCATCAACGACTGAAAAATAGTGTTTACAGGATTATTCCAATCTACCAATAACCCAACTAGGTCTGGATCCCGCGTATGAAAAAAAAGTTGATTAATAGCAAGCTGAAAATTTGTTAATAGCTTAAGGGTGTCTAGTCGAATAAACTTTGATATATGGGAACACTGAAACAGGGGTAGTTTTAATTGTGGAACAGGTTAAAAATTTGGAACGGTCACAGCACGAAAACGGCACATTTATTTTGTCCGACAGAACAGACTTAAACTCTCCGAACAGAGATTAAACTCTCATGAAAAAATCAGACTGCTATTTATTACCTGTCATAATTCCTGTCATTTGACATATTCTACATGTTCCACTCATTAAAACGCCCATTTGGTGATAAACAGCAGTCTGATTTTTGCATGAGAGTTTAATCTCTGTTCGAAGAGTTTAAATCTGTTCTGTCGGACAAAATAAATGTGCCGTTTTCGTGCTGTGACCGTTCCAAATTTTTAACCTGTTCCACAATTAAAACTACCCCTGTTCCAGTGTTCACACATATCAAAGTTTATTCGACTAGACACCCTTAAGCTATTAACAAATTTTCAGCTTGCTATTAATCAACTTTTTTTTCATACGCGGGATCCAGACCTAAACGGCCAGACTGAGCTGTAAATATCGCTGCAGAAACATAGCCACATAGGGTGGGACCTATTTTTCGAGATACATTTACAGCGCTGTAATTGTCACACGTCCGGCCGTACGCTAACGCTATAACTTTTCTACACAAAGGTCGATTCCCATCAATTTTGGTTATCACAGTAAGCAAACACAAATGTATGATTGAAGGGTTAAGCAATGAAAACAAAAATCCAACACCCCAAAACTACTGAAACGATAAAAGGGATAATGTTGTGCAGGGTCTTATGTTTGTCTCTGACTTACCCCTGTCGAAACCTCCTTCGTCTCCTTATTGTCAATGTGGGAACACCGCCATTGTTTTCGGCCCTGCACAACATAGCAATTCGTTAAATGATTTTAAGTTAAAACAAATTATTTAGTCCATGTATCGTTTAAGTTCTGATACAATTATTGTAATGACAAAGAGGTCATAGAGAAAAACGTACTTAGTTCTTTTTATTTTTAAATTACCACTATACATTTAGCCCAGAAACAGACGAGCCACTCTGCAGCGCTACTATGTGGCGCCACAAAGTGGCTTAGACAGGCGATTTTGTAGTACCGGCGACAGTGGCTGGCCATTGTCGCTCGTCTGAAATGGCACGTTTAATTTACGTAAGAATTTACGGCTAATCATCGGAAGCTAGTACCTTGTGGCGCCACTGACTAGCGCTGCAAGTGGTTCGTCTGTTTCTGGGCTTAGCAATAAAGTATTTTTTAATCATAACGGCTTTAATAGTACCTACTTATGGTATTAACTCCCGAAACGATGGTCCTTACGCTATTTAAAGGCTATAGCGGGATAAGATGGTCAAAAATGCCCCCGCACCGATCAGCCCCGCTACTTATTTTTTCGATAAAGGACATAAAATTATGCCCTCATGCAAATTTTTAGCTTCCCAAAGGTCCTAGATCCTCTTAAATCGAGAAAAGAAGAATTTTTAGGTTTTATTTTTTTGTGAGCGCAATTTTAACTTAAAAAATCTGAAAAAATTCAAGATGATGTATATTTTGAATACAAAACAGCCTGATTTTTTTCAGATTTTTGTAATAAAAAATGAGCCCAGGAAAAATTTTCGAAATTTTCAAAAATTTTTTAGGTTATGTAAATATAATTTGGCCAACTTTTAAATAGTAGTTTTTTGTGTATCTTTTGTCGTTCTTTTGAATAGCAGAGGCAGAATTTTTTATATCTGAGCGGAAAGAACGAAAAAATTGAAAAAACCGTTTTTTGCTGTCTCGAGATGCATCTCGGGACAGCCAATTTTAGGATTTAGGATCCTGACTACAACAACTTAAAACAACACTACAAGTGTGAATTTTGTCACAAAATTTGGTATGTGGGCTTATAATAATATTTAGAACAGCTTTTCCAAATATTTTTTTTTCGATATCTCTAACGCGAAGCAAATCGAATCGCATATCGAAAATTCACTCTGTTTGTGGATTCGCAGTAGACCGCGTTTAAAATTTAAATTTCAGTTGACTATTTTAAAAATGGTTAACCATCAACCTGTATGACTGTGTCAAATTTCAAATCTGAATATATTTTGATAGCCGAAATATTAGGGGTCTCTTTATTTTAAATGCGATACACTGTATATTATCAATTTGATAATTTATTGCAACTGATATAGTCGTATTTTCAACGAAAACTTTTCGTTTATAAATTTGCAAAAGTCTGTGTGTTATTGTGTCGCCGCTCCTGCAATACTCAGATCAGATTTATCGATGGATTCTTATGTAGTTTTTTCTTCTAAATCCAAATCTGAAAATGGCATTTCGATATTTCTAACCGTCTTCGAGATAATTGACCTCAAAGTCTAAAATGTGACGTCACAATCCGGTTATCTCCTACAGACGCACTAAACGTCAGCTCAAATGGTTGATTAGGAAGTAGGCTACTTTTTTTTTTAATCTCGATTTGCCAAGCATAGGTTATTTACATTTGAGTTTGACACTTCGTGAATGTCAAACTAAATTTTAAATTAAGTATTAATAAAACATCAATGACATTTGATAGTGAATTTAATTATTATATAAAATAAATAAGATGTTCGAAAATACAATTTGAGTATAAATATTTTAAAAGCAATAATTTATTAACAGTTTTAAAAAGGTTTATACCAGTATAAATACGGCCTCCCCTTTATGATAAATGGACTGTTCCATTTGCTAAAAAATTAAAATATTATGTATAACCTAGTCGTTCCCTAACTCGATACAACTGGCTAGTGATTGTAGAAGGTAATTTTTTGTTTTTTGAGAATTTTGCCGAAATTGGCAAAATTACTAATTATTTAGTAATAATTATTAACTATATAGAAATTATTTTTTTGTCGAATTGGCAAAATTATTGACTAAAATCACTAGCCAGTATTGTGTCTGTGTACATCCTTCTAATGGAAAAAAATATTTTAAGATTTTTCTCAAATTATGGATACCAAGAACATTTTCATTTATAACTCTTTTATTTTTAATTTGACAAATAAAAGTTATTCTTCATAAAAAGCTCTTCTTGTTCTAAGATTTATGATGCAACCGTGTCCCAAAAGTAGGGGAACGGTCGAATATTTCGCGAACTAAAAATCGGATGGAAAAACTGAAAAATACGTGTTCAATCATTTTCAAAAATCTATCCAATGACACCAAACACCAACTCCCACTACACCCCCTGGAGGTGGGGTGGGGGGTAACTTTAAAATCTTAAATGGAAACCCCTAGATTTTCTTGCAGATTTGCATTCGTTACGTAAAAGTAAGCAACTTTTATGCAAGACATTTTTTCGAACTGTGGATAGATGGCGCTATAATTGGGAAAAACTATTTATCATGATACCATAGGTAAATTATAGAAACGGTCTAATATCTCGAGAAATACACTTTCAAATAAGAAACCAAAAAACAGGTTTTTAATATTTTTCGAAAACCTATCGATAAACACTAAACATGACCCTCCAACCCACCCCCTGGAGGTGTGGTGGGGGTAACTTTAAAATCTTAAATAGCAACCCCCACTTTTTATTGCAGATTCGAATTCGTCATGAAAAATTAAGCAATATTTATTCGAAACATTTTTTAAAAATGCTGATAGATGGCGCTAATAAATCGTATTTTTCCAATTAAAGCGCCATCTATCAACAATTCTAAAAAATGTTTCGAATAAATGTTGCTTAGTTTTTCATGACAAATACGAATCTGTAATAAAAAGTGGGGGTTGCTATTTAATATTTTAAAGTTACCCCCCACCCCACCTCCAGGGGGGTGGGTTGGAGGGTCATATTTAGTGTTATTCGATAGGTTTTCGAAAAGTATTAAAAAATTTGTTTGGTTTCTCATTTGGAAGTGTATTTCTCGAGATATTAGACCGTTTCTATAATTTACCCATGGTATCAGGATAAATCGTTTTTCCCAATTATGGCGCCATCTATCCACAGTTCGAAAAAATGTCTTGAATAAAAGTGCTTACTTTTACGTAACGAATCCAAATCTGCAAGAAAATCTAGGGGTTTCCATTTGAGATTTTAAAGTTACCCCCCACCCCACCTCCAGGGGGTGTAGTGGAGGTTGGTGTTTGGTGTCATTGGATAGATTTTTGAAAATGATTGAACAGGTATTTTTCAGTTTTTCGATCCGATGTTCAGTTCGCGAAATATTCGACCGTTCCACTACTTTTGGGACAAGTTGTATAAAATTTTATTACAAGTAAAATTTAATAAAAAATTTTGGTCTTGGTAAAAGGTATATTATTTTAAAAAGCCCTATAGGGCTACAAACATCGAACAGAACGTTTTCGCTCTAAAAAGAGCATCATCAGTGTTGCCTAAAATAAGTATAACCATATTAATTATCAAAATGTTGAATTTAAAGTGATGACCAAGGTAGAATCAAAGTTTGGTTATACTTACAAGAACATGGTGAGCCAACCAAAAAATACGAAGGTCAAAGCCTTTCAAAAATGGACTAAAAGTCACATCAAAATGCTAACATAGCAAATTCCAAAGGATGGATATAATCCCTAAGGATATGGCCCTAGGATAACATATGACTCCCACACGTTGTAAGTGGGTCAAAGGTAACAAATTAGGTCATTATGTTACAAGAGCTGACAGGCAACTAATATATGAGATATCAAAAGCGAATCTGTCTGATGTCAAGACAACAATTGTCAATGGAACTTGAAGTATCATGAAAAATTGGTTACACAGCTACTAAATTTATAGTTGTTTATAGTACAAGCAATGATAACAGCTAACATCAGTGTGTTGGAATTATAAAAATAAAGAGTTAGTGAGAATAGATTATCTAGATGTAAAATAGAAGGGGGGAATTTGAGTACCCACAATCATCAATGAAGTGTACGTAAATTGATGAAGAAAGATAGGCAAAACAACATACAGATAATGTAATGTATGGTTTATGTTTTGAAATTAGATAATTTATATTTGTGAACCAACACAAATGATGGCTGAGAGGCTGGCTGAAAAACTAGAGACAAAATAGGGGTCGTGATATCAAATGCTGAAAAAGTTGTAAATGCAAAATCTTATTTATAAATTAATAAAATATAGATGGGTTCATCAACACAAATTTACAAGACTGAAAAGGTTGTATTACAAGCTTAGTCCAAATTTCTTTATTATGTCCTTTTATGTTAAATAACATCTAGGGCAAAGAAAAATTAATAACTTGGATAAAAGTGTCTAAGCTACAACTAAAGTGGGGTCAGATGAAGATAAGTGTTGAGTAAGATTATTGACTATATGAGAAAATTAAAAATTGTGTTTATTTGAGATAGATGAGTTTGTGGTAGATAAAGTAAATTTGACATCACTATTGAGACTAATTAACATTATTGAGAGACTGGGGACTCCAGAGACCAGGCAACCAAACAAACCAAATGATGAATGAAAGGTTGGCTGAATGGAATAACTACTAGATGTGTGAAACTTGAAAGATATATTGTACAGTATTATTGGTTGATTTAGTTTAGAATGAAATAGTTATGATTGGACACTAAACGAAAAACGGTTTGAAAAGATGATGTGGAGAGAATGGGATATATATTGAATAGATATAGTTGTGTACAAGTTGTGACAAATGGATGTTGTGGATATAGTTGAAATTGCTTTGTTTGGGAGAAGAAAAATTTTTTGAAGAAAGGATTAGATGATTATCGAAAATTGAGTGAACATGTGGATGTGTGTGAATAAGAAGAGAAAAGAAAGAAATAGAACAATATTGGTAGATGCGAATAATTAGGAGAAATAAAGTAATATAAGAAACAGATTTATAATGTAATTTATGAGAAAAGTTGACGATGTAACGGTTGAAAGTCACGATTGAAAGACACATGGCGATTAACACAATTTGGACTTCTCTGTTTCTCTTTGACTATTTCAAGATCCTCGTATAGGTCCAATCTCAGAAAGTTTTTATCGGGAATGTTATGTATTAGGGATACGTTATCAGGGATATTGAGAGTATGGTTGTTTTGTTTAAGATGTTGAGAGAAGGTTGATGTATTCTCTCTTTTAGTATGTTCAAGTGAACGGGAGGCAAGTGACCTACAAGTTCTCCCTATATATGTGGCATCACAATCAGAGCATTGCAATTTATAGACACCGCTACGATTCATGTAGTTAATAGGGTCTTTGGAGTTGGAAAGGCACTGTCCTAAATTACTTGATACCTTAAATGAAATTTGAATGTTATCAACTGATCTTTTAATAATATCTCTAATATCTCCAGACAAACGTTCATGATGATATGGTAAGGAAGTGTAAATGGGTTTGGTGGTCGAATCTCTGGGGAACGCAGCCTCTCTCAAGACTCTCAGTTGTCTCTTATGGATAAACTTGTCTATGATGTTAGGTTCGTAACCATTATTGAAGGCTATTTGTTTGAGAATGTTCAATTCTTTGTTGTAATTGGATTGTGATAGAGGGGTAGTTTCTAAACGGTGTATGAAACTGTGAAATGCTGAATATTTGTGTGAAATGGGGTGATTAGATGATAGGGGTATGACATGGTCCGTCTGTGTTGGTTTCCTATAGATACTGAAATCGAAATGGTCATTTAATCTGGTGATAGTGAGGTCAAAGTGGTTCCCCAGAGATTCGACCACCAAACCCATTTACACTTCCTTACCATATCATCATGAACGTTTGTCTGGAGATATTAGAGATATTATTAAAAGATCAGTTGATAACATTCAAATTTCATTTAAGGTATCAAGTAATTTAGGACAGTGCCTTTCCAACTCCAAAGACCCTATTAACTACATGAATCGTAGCGGTGTCTATAAATTGCAATGCTCTGATTGTGATGCCACATATATAGGGAGAACTTGTAGGTCACTTGCCTCCCGTTCACTTGAACATACTAAAAGAGAGAATACATCAACCTTCTCTCAACATCTTAAACAAAACAACCATACTCTCAATATCCCTGATAACGTATCCCTAATACATAACATTCCCGATAAAAACTTTCTGAGATTGGACCTATACGAGGATCTTGAAATAGTCAAAGAGAAACAGAGAAGTCCAAATTGTGTTAATCGCCATGTGTCTTTCAATCGTGACTTTCAACCGTTACATCGTCAACTTTTCTCATAAATTACATTATAAATCTGTTTCTTATATTACTTTATTTCTCCTAATTATTCGCATCTACCAATATTGTTCTATTTCTTTCTTTTCTCTTCTTATTCACACACATCCACATGTTCACTCAATTTTCGATAATCATCTAATCCTTTCTTCAAAAAATTTTTCTTCTCCCAAACAAAGCAATTTCAACTATATCCACAACATCCATTTGTCACAACTTGTACACAACTATATCTATTCAATATATATCCCATTCTCTCCACATCATCTTTTCAAACCGTTTTTCGTTTAGTGTCCAATCATAACTATTTCATTCTAAACTAAATCAACCAATAATACTGTACAATATATCTTTCAAGTTTCACACATCTAGTAGTTATTCCATTCAGCCAACCTTTCATTCATCATTTGGTTTGTTTGGTTGCCTGGTCTCTGGAGTCCCCAGTCTCTCAATAATGTTAATTAGTCTCAATAGTGATGTCAAATTTACTTTATCTACCACAAACTCATCTATCTCAAATAAACACAATTTTTAATTTTCTCATATAGTCAATAATCTTACTCAACACTTATCTTCATCTGACCCCACTTTAGTTGTAGCTTAGACACTTTTATCCAAGTTATTAATTTTTCTTTGCCCTAGATGTTATTTAACATAAAAGGACATAATAAAGAAATTTGGACTAAGCTTGTAATACAACCTTTTCAGTCTTGTAAATTTGTGTTGATGAACCCATCTATATTTTATTAATTTATAAATAAGATTTTGCATTTACAACTTTTTCAGCATTTGATATCACGACCCCTATTTTGTCTCTAGTTTTTCAGCCAGCCTCTCAGCCATCATTTGTGTTGGTTCACAAATATAAATTATCTAATTTCAAAACATAAACCATACATTACATTATCTGTATGTTGTTTTGCCTATCTTTCTTCATCAATTTACGTACACTTCATTGATGATTGTGGGTACTCAAATTCCCCCCTTCTATTTTACATCTAGATAATCTATTCTCACTAACTCTTTATTTTTATAATTCCAACACACTGATGTTAGCTGTTATCATTGCTTGTACTATAAACAACTATAAATTTAGTAGCTGTGTAACCAATTTTTCATGATACTTCAAGTTCCATTGACAATTGTTGTCTTGACATCAGACAGATTCGCTTTTGATATCTCATATATTAGTTGCCTGTCAGCTCTTGTAACATAATGACCTAATTTGTTACCTTTGACCCACTTACAACGTGTGGGAGTCATATGTTATCCTAGGGCCATATCCTTAGGGATTATATCCATCCTTTGGAATTTGCTATGTTAGCATTTTGATGTGACTTTTAGTCCATTTTTGAAAGGCTTTGACCTTCGTATTTTTTGGTTGGCTCACCATGTTCTTGTAAGTATAACCAAACTTTGATTCTACCTTGGTCATCACTTTAAATTCAACATTTTGATAATTAATATGGTTATACTTATTTTAGGCAACACTGATGATGCTCTTTTTAGAGCGAAAACGTTCTGTTCGATGTTTGTAGCCCTATAGGGCTTTTTAAAATAATATACCTTTTACCAAGACCAAAATTTTTTATTAAATTTTACTTGTAATTAATGGTATACAGCCAGCTACAGGAAATTCTTCCTAGTGAAAATTTTATTAATTTTATACGAGGTATATAAAAAATATGAATTTCGATCAAGAGTAAACTACCTTTATAGTTCATAACATTTAAATTAGAATGATATAATTGTACATTAAAACATAATTATTAATTCTAAACTACTTTTCATAATAGAAATTTTCCATATTATGAATTAAAATACGTAAATATACAAAGTTTTCGTTATGACAATGCTCGCATTTTCAGCTTGTTTATACCTAGATTCAAAATATACATTCAAAATACTGACTAATTCACTAATGTTATCATAAAAAGTTCAAATTGATTGCATTGAAGTATTGAACCAATTAATGTGTAATAATGTAATATACAGAGTGAGGTTTATGTACGGAAACCCTCAAATATCTCGGAAACGGTTAGCACAATTTTTATAAATTTTGGTGGATGGGGGCTTTCTAATGCGGCCGATATTATAGTGATAATTACATTGTTGTCAGATCTTCCGTTTTTCTAAAAATCTAATTTTATTTTACTTCAATTGGAATACCCTTTCTACTTTTTGCTTTTTTAAGTCCTTAAGAAATATTAATTATTTTTCATGTGATATTCCCTATACCTAAAAATCATAATTTCGGAGTTATTGCTACATTTATTAAAAAAAATTTAAACAAATTATAAAAATCAATTTTTTCGGCCCGGGTAGACATTATTTTACGTTCTTTGGACTATTGGGAACAAGAAAAGTTCTGTTGTAATGTTTCTCTAAAGTTAAACAAGTTCGAGTTATAAACAATTTAAAACTGAAAACTGTCTACACAAATTCAAGTTCAAGACTTATTTTATAAGCTACCAATAAGTAATTTAAGCTTGTTTCATTCTAAAATATTGTTTTTTAGTTGTTAATGTATCCCGATCGCCCGTCCTCTCATATGCGCTTCACTAACAATTAATAAAAGGCAATGTTTTAGAATAAAACGGGCCAAAAATTTTTATAGCGAACCCCTAGAAGAAGGGCTTAGCTTGAATTTGGCTACTCAGCAGTTTCAAACATAATATTTTTTATTTGTGTTTTTGAACCTTGAAAATCGTCATTATTCGATTTTTTTCAATTAAATTATTTGGATCTCGAAAACCTTTAGAGAAAAATTACAAAAGACATTTTTTCTTCCCAATGATCCAAAGAATGTAACTACACGGGCCGAAAAAATTGATATTTATAATTTGTTTAATTTTTTTTTTAAATACATGTAGCAATAACTCCGAAACTGTGGCATTTCAAAATTCATTAGATTTCCAGAAAAACGGAAGATCTGACAACAATGTAATTATCACTATAATATCGGCTGCATTAGAAAACCCCTACCCACCAAAACCTATAAAAATTATGCAAGATGTTTCCGAGATAATTGAGGGTTTCTATACATAAAACTCACTCTGTATATTATAATTATTATAATAATATTATATTAATACGCATTAATTGGTTCAATTTTCAATGCAATCAATTTGACTTTTTATGATAAAATTAGTGAATTAGTCAGTATTTGGAATGTATATTTTGAATCTAGGTATAAAAAATACGTCTATATTAGTTGCAATAAATTATCAAATTGATAATATACAGTGTGTCGCATTTAAGATGAAGACACCCCTATATTTCGGCAATCAAACTATATACAGATTTGAAATTTGGCACAGTCATACAAGTTAATGGTTCACAATTTTTAAAACGGTCAACTGAAATTTAAATTTTAAACGCGGTCTACTGCGAATCCACGAACAGGGTGAATTTTCGATATGCGATTCGATTTGCTTCGCGTTAGAGATATCGAAAAAAGTTATTTGGAAAAGCTGTTCCAAATATTATTATAAACCCACATACCAAATTTTATGACAAAATTCACACTTTTAGTGTTGTTTTAAGTTGTTGTAGTCAGGATCCTAAATCCTAAAATTGGCTGTCCCGAGATGCACCTCAAGACAGCAAAAAACGGTTTTTTCAATTTTTTCGGTCTTTCCGCTCAGATATTAAAAATTCTGCCTCTGCCATTCAAAAGAACGACAAAAGATACACAAAAAAATACTATTTAAAAGTTGGCCAAATTATATTTACATAACCTAAACATTTTTTGAAAATTTCGAAAATTTTTCCTGGGCTCATTTTTATTACAAAAATCTGAAAAAAATCAGGCTGTTTTGTATTCAAAATATACATCATCTCTAATTTTTTCAGATTTTTTAAGTTAAAATTGCGCTCACAAAAAAATAAAACCTAAAAATTCTTCTTTTCTCGATTTAAGAGGTTCTAGGACCTTTGGGAAGCTAAAAATTTGCATGAGGGCATAATTTTATATCCTTTATCGAAAAAATAAGTAGCGGGGCTGATCGGTGCGGGGGCATTTTTGACCATCTTATCCCGCTATAGCCTTTATTGTATTTGGCTTATAGCCCAGTAAATGACCGTTTTGGACTGTAATTTTTAGGGTCAGCTCTGAATTGCATGAAAATTTGGTTTTAGGTTCTACTTACCCTCCAGTTCAAAGTTAGACTTGTGCCGTTGATTGGTTTTACTTGGGGGTAGGGGTGACAGTGACAGTTACCCCTTCTCGGGGGTAAGAAAACATACGTTCAATATAAGTCCGGAAATGGATAAGTTGACTAAGTAAATTTTGTTCTAGAAGTTTTTTTTACTAAGTTAATACATTTCGAGTTATTTACGAGTAAACATCTGTATTTTTCAACAAAAAAAAAACACGTTTTCGCAAATAACTCAAAAAGTAATGGACCAAGAGTTAGCAACGTAGGAAAAAAAATTATTTTAAGACAACTGGTTCTTTAATATATTATTCCCTATGCTTCCTCGAACACCGTACCGGCCATCTGGTTGCTGATACAGGTTGCTTTCATTACTGCGCAGTACATTTGTATAGGTAAACATATCGAATTTAAAATTATTAAGACGAAAAATTATTTTGTCATTACTTTTTAAACATTATTAGAAATATGATCTATAATTGCCAGACATTTTTGTGGTTTAAAAAGTAATGATAAAAAAATGTTTCATCCTAAAATAATTTAAATTCAATATACAGGGTGATTGATGAGTGTGATAAAGCTCAGTAGATCCGCTATAGTAATAGATAGCAATAAAAGTTGATAACAAAAATTGTAGCCAACTTTCAGCTTTACATTACGAAATTAGTTAGAATGTTACAGTATGTTCGATAACATAGTGGCAAACCAAACTTATGTTTTTTTTTAATGGAACACCCTATATTTTATTTTATATTCGAAATTCTCTTAACTTTCCCATCACAAAAATATAAAGGTTTGTTATGTTATATAGGGCTTTTACAAAGTTATAACCAATTTTTTATGAAAAACGTAACAAGTTCAGCTCCCTGTATAAATAAAAATAAACAAAACAGCAATGGTTTATTCGTGCTATATTTTTTGTTGATTTTAAAAATTTATAAAAATGGTTGATATTCTAATTTTCCTTATATCGAATACAGGGTGAGTCAAAACGCAAGTACATTCTTTTCTCAGAAATTTTAAATGGAACACCCTGTATTTTTGTATCACCATCGAAAAGTATCATTACCGTACTTTAATTTTTGTATAATATTCCCTATGCCTAAATTTGTTAGTTTTCGAGATATTTTCATTTTTCAGAGCAAGTTATTAATTAATGTGTTCTATTTAAAATTACTGAGAAAATAATGTACTTGCGTTTTGACTCATCCTGTATTCGACATAAAGAAAATTAGCAATATTAACCATTTTTATAAATTTTGACAATCAACAAAAAAATATGTCACCAATAAACCATTGCTGTTGTGCTTATTTTTATTTATACAGGGAGCTGAACTTATTACGGTTTTCGTAGAACATTGGTTATAACTTTGTAAATACCCTGTATAACATAACAAACCTTTATATTGTTTTCGCCCAATTTTGAAAAAATGTGAAAACTTTGGATTATCCACGTCCGTCTGTCCGTATGTCCGTAACCACAACTCCTCCGTCATTATACTAGGTAGAATGACAAATGAGGTGTCAAATGAAAGCTTATAATCCAAGGATGGTACTAAAGGTGAGAAATTTGACCTAAACTATCTGTCCGTCGGTCTGTCCGACCGCGAATATAACTCCTCCGTCATTACACCAGGTAGAATGACAAATGAGGTGTTAAATGAAAGCGTATAATCCAAGGATGGTACTAAAGATGAGAAATTTGATATTGGCTGTCTGTCCGTCGGTCCGTCCGACCGCGAATATAACTCCTCCGTCATTATACCAGGTAGAATGACAAATGAGGTGTCAAATGAAAGCGTATAATCCAAGGATGGTACTAAAGGTGAGAAATTTGACTTAGGCTGTCTGTCCGTCGGTCCGTCCGACCGCGAATATAACTCCTCCGTTATTATACCAGGTAGAATGACAAATGAGGTGTCAAATGAAAGCTTATAATCCAAAGATGGTACTAAAGGTGAGAAATTTGACTTAGGCTGTCTGTCCGTCGGTCCGTCGGACCCCGAATATAGCTCCTCCATCATTATACCAGATAGAATGACAAATGAGATGTCAAATGAAAGCTTATAATCGAAGAATGGTACTAAAGGTGAGAAATTTAACTTAGGCTGTCTGTCCGTCGGTCCGTCCGACCGCGAATATAACTCCTCCGTCATTATACCAGGTAGAATGACAAATGAGGTGTCAAATGAAGGCTTATAATCCAAGGATAGTACTAAAAGTGAGAAATTTGACTTAGGCTGTCTGTCCGTCGGTCCGTCCGACCGCGAATATAACTCCTCCGTCATTATACCAGGTAGAATGACAAATGAGGTGTCAAATGAAGGCTTATAATCCAAGGATAGTACTAAAAGTGAGAAATTTGACTTAGGCTGTCTGTCCGTCGGTCCGTCCGACCGCGAATATAGCTCCTCCGTCATTATACCAGGTAGAATGACAAATGAGATGTTAAATGAAAGCTTATAATCCAAGGATGGTATTAAAGGTGAGAAATTTGACTGAGGCTGTCTGTCCGTCGACCGTCCGACTTCCAATTCCACTTTCGATTACTTTGGGTGAAAACCTAGGACTTACGAAGTGCAATTACTTGTTTTTGTGATGGAGAAGTTAACACAATTTCGAATATAAAATAAAATATAGGGTGTTCTGTTTAAAAAAAACATAAGTTTGGTCTGCCACTATGATATCGAACACCCTGTAACATTCTAACTAATTTTGTAATGTGAAGCTCAAAGTTGGCTACAAGTTTTGTTATTAACTTTTATTGCTATCTATTACTATAGCGGATCTACTAAGCTTTATCACACTAATCAATCACCCTGATTTTGTATTTACCTGTACAGGTGTGCTGCGCAGTAATGAACGCAACCTGTATCAGCAGCCAGATGGCCGGTACGGTGTTCGAGGAAGCATAGGGAACAATATGTGAAAGAATCAGCTGTCTTAAAATAGTTTTTTGAAAACGTTGCTAGCTCTTAGACCATAAGTATGTATTTTATTGAAAAAAATATTCTTAACAAAAACTCACAAAAAAACGAAAAAAATGGTGTATTAATGAAGTCTATAATCCCAGTAAAAGCAAAGTTGTAACTTATGAAAAATACGTTCTTATTCGTCAAATTCCAAATCGAATATTTAAACGGGAAATAACCAAAAAATAAAGCAATTTTCGGGAACATTTCATATTCAAATTTTTATAAAATTTTCTAGCATCAAAACTAAGCGAGTTACGCTCAAAATAAAGTTGGCACCTTTTTTTGTTTTTTATTTTATAAAATTCTCCTGTCACAGTAACAGTTGTCATACTCCTTCGATACGTCTAAAGGTGGGAAAAGTAATGTTAATTTATATGTTTATATCGATGATTTCCACCTCTACTAGTTTCATCTCTTTTTATTTCACAATGTGTTATGTTTTCCATTTTTTGTGATATTTTGCCAGTTATTAGCGCTCTCATCACTGTATAGTAAAAATATTTATATTACTACTTCTTCGTTGTTCTCTACTTCCTATAAAATTTATTTTTGTAAATATAAAGGCACTTATAATGCTTACCTACTACATTTATAAATTTTGATTATCAGGTGTTTCACGATAAAGATATGCACTAAATTGTAAAATGTCATTACAAATTATATTAGAAGCTTTAACAAGAAAATATTGTTAAAAACAAGGACTAAATACTGAGCTAGTTTTAGCAAATCTACAAGAAACAAGATGGAATATAAACTTAGTCATTCAGCTACAATAAGTAATAAAGGGTTAAAAGGTAAAAAAAGTATAGTTAAAAGTATCTTAAAGACTTATTTTAAAAAGAACACGTACATAACAAGAAACAATGAAGAGTATACATTGTTTAATGTAGTCAAGAGAACATATAATTTCATCTTATAGGTCTGGATTCCGCGTATGAAAAAAAAGTTGATTAATAGCAAGCTGAAAATTTGTTAATAGCTTAAGGGTGTCTAGTCGGATAAACTTTAATATATGGGAGCACTGGAACAGGGGCAGTTTTAATTGTGGAACAGGTTAAAAATTTGGAACGGTCACACCACGAAAACGGCACATTTATTTTGTCCGACAGAACAGACTTAAACTCTCCGAACAGAGATTAAACTCTCATGCAAAAATCAGACTGTTATTTATCACCTGTCATAATTCCTGTCATATGACATATTCTACATGTTCCACTCATTAAAACTCCCCTTTGGTGATAAACAGCAGTCTGATTTTTGCATGAGAGTTTAATCTCTATTCGAAGAGTTTAAGTTTGTTCTGTCGGACAAAATAAATGTGCCGTTTTCGTGGTGTGGCCGTTCCAAATTTTTAACCTGTTCCACAATCAAAACTGCCCCTGTTCCAGTGTTCCCATATATCAAAGCTTATCCGACTAGACACCCTTAAGCTATTAACAAATTTTCAGCTTGCTATTAATCAACTTTTTTTTCATACGCGGATCAATCCAGATTTATTATGGACAACAAAAATATCGAAATTATCATGTGAAGCGAATGCGAACTTTTTTGTGCTGCAATCCTTAGCCCTCCCAGTATCATAGGAATAGGATTTCTTTTCCTTATGCCATGCTTTAAAGTGTTATAAAAATGTTCAATCGGATTTAAATCTGATATGGGCTATATGTATCAAAGAACAATCTAACCAAAAAAAAAAAATAAAGGAAGGAAGAAAATTTGGGAATAGGTAGTTGAAATTGTCTATTATTATATACCTAAGAAAAAGTTTACAATTCTACATCCCCTCTCGAAGGTGAAAAATATACATTCAAAATAAGTCCGGAATTGGATAAAATGACTAATTCTAAGCAACTTTTGTTCTATAGAGTTTTTTCCCTAAGGCAATACTTTTCGATTTATTTGCAAGTGAATATGTTCATTTTTAACAGAAAAAACATGTTTTTGGACGGTTTTTCGGAGACAATTCAAAAAGTAAATATTTCACCGAAAAAATATTCTTAGCAAAAATATAGCTTACAAAAATCTGAAAAAAAAATGGTGTATGCTTGAGGTTTGTAGACCCAGTAGAAGCAGAGTTGTAGCTAATGAAAAGTAGGTTCTTCTTCATCAAATTTCAAATCGAATATTTCAATGTAAAATAACCCAAAAACGGAGCACATTTCGGGGAAAATTCATTTTAACTTTTTTAAAGTGTTTAAAAAAAGATTTATTTTTGTTGAAAAAAAACTTGTAACATTAAAATTAAGTGAGTTACGCTCAAAATATTGTTGGTCCCTTTTATTTTTTGGTAAAAAAATCGCGAAAATCACCCCCTAATTAGCATCAAAAATAAATTTTATCATTACCACTTCACAAGTTACTTTGCGTATGTATTATTTATATGATCTGTAAGTTTCATAGGTTCAAAGTGCTTATTTTTGAAAAGGCTGTAGTTAAAATGGCTTGAACGAGTAACTAAACACGAGTTTAGGCAAATTTTGAACAGCCATAGCATAACCAATTTTTGCCTAACAAGAAAACAAAAAATAAAAAATATTCAGAAAAGCAAAACGTACATTTTATTACTCTTTAAGATTTTTGATATTACTAAGGTACATTCCATGTCAAATCACTCAGGCAAAAAATTTTGGATCTCCGATTTGTCTGAAAATTGGTATATAGCTTCTGCGGGACGTAAAAATAAGATATTTAAGGTCAAAAAATCTTCTTCTTCTTTTTTTCTTAAAATGTTATTTTATGCGATTTTACAGTGATTTGGTGTTTATTTAAACAAATTTGCATTTTTTGTCGTAAAGTATCGATGAAAAACATAATATTTTAATAGAAAGGACTCAAAAATGTCATTATATGGCATTATAACAAGTTATTTTGAATCAAAACAAGTTTTTGATCAAATTTTATAGTGTAAAAAACGTTAAAATACCGCTTTTTGCATTTTCCTCCATTCCCAAAATACATTATCATCGATTTGGCTGAAAATTTGCCCACAGATAGCCAAAAGATAGGACTTTAAGTGGTTAGAAGGATTTGAATTATATTACAATACCAAAAAAGTTACATGCAGTAATATCAGACTCAAAAGTATATATTAGTCCAGTCGGGATAGCATTTGACCTTGAAATGCCGAGCTACCCAAAATGTTATTTTTCTGATCTTTAGGGGAGTCAATAGTAGCCTAAATTTAAAATCACGAATGAATTCCTCCGTTACGTTAGCAGCCATCTTGATTTTAAAGGAGAACCTGTTTTGCTCAATATCTCTGCCATTTTTAAATTTTCGACAAAAATGGTAGGAACTGAAATTGTTCCAAATAAATCGTATTTACAATTATTACAGTTTCTTTTTAACAATTTTTGTCGTGAGGTCGATATTTTCGAGTTAATTGTACTTACAGTAGACGCCTATATTTTTGACTATAATATTGCATGTAACTTTTTTGGTATTGTAATATAATTCAAATCCTTCTCACCACTTAAAGTCCTATGTTTTGTCTATCTGTGGGCAAATTTTCAGCCAAATCGATTATGATGTATTTTGGGAATGGAGAAAAATGTAAAAAACGGTATTTTAACGTTTTCTACACTATAAAATTTGATCAAAAGCTTGTTTTGAATCAAAGTAACTTGTTATAATGCCATATAATGACATTTTTGAGTCCCTTCTATTAAAATATTATGTTTTCCATTGATACTTTACGATAGAAAATGCAAATTTGTATAAATAAACACCAAATCACTGTAAAATCGCATAAAATAACATTTTGAGAAAAAAAGAAGAAGAAAATTTTTTGACCTTCAATATCTTATTTTTACGTCCCGTAGAAGCTATATACCAATTTTCAGACAAATCGGAGGTCCAAAATTTTTTTTCTTCCAAAATTGAGTGATTTGAAATGAACCCCTAATAATTTTTAAGTTAATTCCATGAACAATTCCTTTTTTTTTCAAAATAAATAAAAATGTTTTATTTTAAACCCAATTTGTTTCAAAAATATTTGAACCAATGAAACTTATAGATAATATAAATAATACATAAAGCGTAATAATACGTAATAATACGTAAAGTAATTTGTGAAGCGGTAACGATTAATTTTATTTGGGAAGCTAATTAGGGGGTGATTTTCGCGATTTTTGTACCAAAAAATAAAAGGGACCAACAATATTTTGAGCGTAGCTCACTTATTTTAATGTTAGAATTTTTTTTAAAAAACAAAAATAAACCTTTTTTTAAACATTTTAAAAAAGTTATAATGAATTTTCTCCGAAAAGTGCTCTGTTTTTTGGTTATTTCACATTGAAATATTCGATTTGGAATTTGACGAAGAAGAACCTACATTTCATTAGCTACAACTCTGCTTCTACTGGGTCTGCAGACCTCACGCGCAAATCATTTTTTCAATTTTTTATAAGCTATATTTTCACTAAGAATATTTTTTTCGCTAGAATACTTACTTTTTGAGTTATCTGCGAAAAACCGTCCAAAAATATGTTTTTTTTTTTTGTTAAAAATGAACATATTGCAAAGCATTGTAGAACAAAAGTTGCTTAGAATTAGTTATTTTATCCAATTCCTGGCCTATTTTGAACGTATATTTTTTCACTACCTAGAAAATATTTTTCACCCTTTATTTCCCAATTTTTGTAAAATGGAGGGGATGTAGAATTGTAAACTTTTTCTTATATAATAATAGACAATTTCAACTACCTATTCCCAAATTTTCATCCTTCCTTTATTTTTTTTTTGGAGGTTTTCGTAAAATTTTGTATTCCCTGATCGGGCTAATGGTGGCCAATATAATCTTTTAAATTGAATCTCATCAAGATAAGTCTTCACTATTCTACTGACATGAGGACATGCATTATCGTGCATTGGCACAAATCTGTAATAGTCAATATGGATGGCAAATGGCAAAATGTGATCTAAAATATACTGCTTCGTAGCATTATGCTACCACCACCAAAACTAACGCTCTGCATGAGGTTATATTTCTAATAATCCGGTCAACTTAGACATCAAAATGCTTGGCAAATAACAAAAATTGCCGGAGAGCCAAATTTTGGTGGAGAGCTAGCGTATACCATAACAAATAAAGTTTAAAAAGTCCCCATCGATCCCATGTGTGCGTCAAAAGTTATTCGGGGTCAAAGGTCAAAATTTGAGATTTTTTGGATTTTTTTCGAAAACGGTAAGTTTTATCAAAAAAAAACCTCAAACCAAAGTTGTAGATCTTAACATTCTCTACAAAATTTGTCCTTACAATTTTTTTCCTAAGAGTTACCATTCCTGAGATATCGCGATTTTAAAAGTTACTTTATACATTTATGCACATATAAGCCACGTATATACATATGTGGCCCTTAAGACAAGTATAAACGCCTATTTGTGTCTCTTTTATATAGTATATTATACTATTCTGAAAATATTTCTTCAAAAGGTAATCAGTCCCAAACTGAATTTCCTCTATCCACGTGGCCTTGAAAAACATTTGGCTATACCATTGTTTAAAAAAGAACAGATTGTCTATTATAGGCAATGGCTACAGTATTGTCCGTAGATCTGGTTCATAATATTATCTGTTTCTTTTAGTGCTAAAGGTTCAGTTCAAGTGAATATAAGTACTTATTACAAGCGTCTACCATTTAGTACCGTTACCGTTATTTGTACAATTTTATAGTTTTAAAAATGTCTCAGTTTTGCTTTATTTGCAATAAACTTTTAAGTGAAACTAAAACAGTTGTGGTTGATCGTGGAATGCCAAATTTAATCGAGGCTAGTGTCGAGAGAGTTGATGAGTTTATTGAGTATTTAAAAACTCAAAAATCCGTTACAATACACGTGAATTGCAGAAAATCATACATGACTTCAATCGCTGCAGTGAAAAGACAACGTGAGGAGGAACAGGCTAGTACTTCAAAAGTAAGTCCACCTCATACTAGAACGCGAGTAAGTAAATCACATTCTTGTTTTAAAAAAAACTGTTTATTTTGTGGCAATGAAGCCAATAAAGAATCTGAGATAAAGAAAGCACAGCATCTTCGAAAAATAATTCGTAACGTGACTACACTAAAATTCAAAGAATCCCTGTTGAAATTAGCTAAAGATCGTTCTGATGATGTCTCGAAGGCTGTTCTTGAACGTATTAATTTTGAGTATGATTTAGTCGCTGCTGATGCAAAATACCATGACAGTTGTTACAAATCTTTCTTAAAACCTAATACTGGTCGTAAAATTGGCCGTCCACAAGATGAAACTGTAAACTCTGCGATGTAGAAAATGTTTCAACATAGAAACGAGTGATGATTGCCAGTTTTCGTTGGATGAATTAAGGAATGTTTGTCAAGATGTAGTTTTAGATGACAGAACTATAAAAATACGATTGAAATTTAAGTATGGTAGTAGAATTATTATTACAGAAAAGCCAGGAAAATTAACTCAGTCACATTTGAACAATTTTTGAACATCCAGCAAGAGGAAGAGGAAGAAGATGAAATCGAAGAAGACTTGACTGTTGAAGTAGACTTTCAAGAATATGAATCTGATTAAAATATCTAAAGAAATCAAAACAATAGTTAACCTAATAATCAATAGCAATATCAATAATCAATATCAATAATAAGGTAATATCTAGAACTTGACCGGTATTGTTTCCTTAAATTATCCTAAAATTGTCAAAACAGTTAGTGGAGTAGGCCTACAGGGGAAACCACGGTAAAAAAAACGCGCCGAGTACACTACAGGTGGTGTGGAAACGTGTGCATATCATGTATAATGTGACTCTTTGAATCGCGATATCTCAGGAATGGCAACTCTTAGGAAAAAAATATTAAGGACTATTTTTGTAGAGAATTTTAAGATCTACAACTTTGGTTTAAGGTTTTTTTTTTGATAAAGCTTACCGTTTTCGAAAAAAATACAAAAAATCTTAAATTTTGACCTTTGACCCCGAATAACTTTTGACGCACACATGGGATCGATGGGGACTTTTTAAACTTTATTTGTTATGGTATACCCTAGCTCTCCACCAAAATTTGGCTCTCCGGCAATTTTTGTTATTTGAAATGTCTATGTAGACCGGGTTATAAGCACAAACCATACATACTTATAGACGTTTCACGACCATGTTAATCTTTCGGATCGAATTAACGCCATCTCTTGATTGGAATGGGAACTAAATTGACAAATTTTAGTTACGTGAGAATTTCAAATTATAAATTTTGCGGGATTTTTTATGAAATTTCGCAGGAAATTAAAACAACAGAAAGACAATTCAATGTTTTATTCCATATTTTACTGAAAACTTCAAATATTCCAATTTGTTTTCAAAATAATAAACACTACTGCTATGTGTCACGTGAAAGCACTGATGTGTATCGAGTTGAATGAAAATTTTTGAAAGATCTTGTACATAGGATGACTGTTTAGATAAATATTACCTTATAATCTTTTACAAACTTCCAAAAATATATAGGTCCGAAATGTTGATGACACACTTGTCTATTGGAATAATAATATGTTTCAGGATCTATTATATTGTTTTTTTAATGTGGAGAAACACAACACGGGATGATCAATGTAAACTAAAAATTCTACTCATAAAAATGGAGAGGAGGTTAATACACTTATTAAAATTGTGATTAAATCTAATTAAAAACGTAACACCACTATAATAAAATAATTAAGCCACAAACTGTAAAATAAAAAGTAAATAATAAATTAATTTAATTGTCAACTGTCAGTTGTTAAATATGACAAGAGAATTGACTGACAGCGACATCTCTGGATTGGAATGGTAACTAATTTGCTGTCTTGACCTTGACAATTTACGTGAAACGTCTATAAGTATGTATGGTTTGTGGTTATAAGTGGCATCTGGCATAACGTTCCACATAGAAAAGCGAGATTGATGAAATTTCGTCTACAGAAGAGTTAAGTAGTTTTGGTGGTGGCAGTGTAGTGCTATGGAGCGGTATTGCTTGGAAAGGCCATACCGAACTTGTGGAGATGATTATATGGGCTACCATATATCGCCGCCGCCTACGAAAAGTATAACTCCGGAAAATGCCGTTAAGAGTAGAACTTTCAATGAACGCCGCGAAAAATATTATTTTCGATTATATGATTGTCAAAATTATAATCCTTAATAAAGTGTTAGCGAAAAAAATTATTTTTTATCAGCAAAAAAAACATAATTTCTGTTTGTGGGTGCACGAAAATTATAATTACTAAAAAGTTCTCAGAAATAATTGTTTTCGTCGGCAGAAACAGCAAGGGAAATAATTGTTTTCGTCGGCATCTATTATGAACTAAATCTTTTCGTTATAAATATTTTGGGAGTTATAATCTTCGCGGACACGCATGTAAAAGAAAATTGTATCGCCAACACTTATTAAAGAGTTATTATTTTCACTGGAAATGTATTAGGAATCACATTAATCATAGGTAACAGCGATATACCTCATAACAGATTTAAATCCGAGCAAGCATCTATATGACACTTTAAAACATCATCATGGGACACCTCATTTTTGAAAGGTCTCCTAATCACTTGTGCAACGATGTAATTATTTGAATATTTATTTCTACGGGGACAACCAAAACTGCTGGTTTATTATGCTGACCTATTATTACATAAATTAAATGCAGATAGCACTAAACTCATAATACATTTATGGATTTAAACACTACCTAAAACTTTTAACATAAGCTAGAGTTCTTCCCATACATGATACTATAAATAACAAGATAATATATTGCGCATCCTGAAGAGAGGGGAGTCGTGACGTAACTGGAGACCTACAAGTTTGTAATGGTTCGTAATGTCCGAATGATGTCCGATTAGTTTAAATTGTTCGCAGTTGAAAGCTAACAACAAGAATTCAAATTCAGTTATGACATGCAATGCGCAAACTCGGATGTATTTGCGCTAAGGAAAGATCCTATCTTGTTATTTTTTATAGTATCATGTACCCATAGACATGCCTAACCTAATAATAATACATAATCAATCCATGTCATCTCTCAATCAAAAGCTAACCAAAGTGTCCATGGCTGACATGCCAAAAGTACCGAGGCTCTCACATTGGCGTTATAATTTAAAATTCGACTAGAATTAATCAGTGGTTGTAGATTTTTTTGCACAAAAACCATGCTGAGACTCAGGGATAAGCCCACTGCACAACCAAGATAACTGTTTATCTGTCAAAAAATGTATGTATTGCAGACTGAATGTATATACTTTCAAACATCAGGAAACAAAGATGACTGTAATGATCTATAAGTATCTACTGGCAAATCAGTGCAAACACACTTTTGAAGAAAAGAAAAACAAAACAAACATACACAAGAAAATTGGAAACACCATTAGATCCAGAGGTAATCTTATTTGGAAGAAAACTTATGCAATCAAAAATATCAATGAGAGTGATTTTAGACATTATAATTTTTGCCAACATTTGTTATTGATGGGGATATTAAGAAAAGTTATTAACCCCAGGGGTAAAGACAGTTTGAAGAACTTGAAGAAGTCCTTGAATAACTTAACGATAATAATTGTTATTAAACAGACAAATTAGCAAAAACAAATTATTATTCATATAATTTCAATTTTGTTTTTGTAACATACAGGTACCTACTTATAATGTTTAAAAGAAATACTTTAATAAATTATATCAAAAAACATCTTGTTTATTTTAGTTGTAGTTTCCCAGCCAAGCAATATTTTGGCAAGTTATTGCTATGCAGTATACATAGCACAAAAATGAAACTCATTTTTTTTTTCATTATTGAGTAATTAGCCTACTAGTGGGTATTTATTTCATAAAATAAATAGTATTGGCACTCAGTTCAGTTTCTTTCAGTAAGAAAAAAAAATGGAAACAAAGATAAACCAAATTATTTTTTAAAATAAATATTATGTTCATATGATGTTACTGCTTTGTCTCATATTCTAAATTTGTATATATGGGAAAGAATTTGCCACATCTGTCCAATTTTTGCATTGGTTTGTATATAGATGATATAAACATTGCCAAGTATACAGTGGCTCATAACTTAAATGCAGTCGCTACTCAATAAAACTAGCTTGTGTCAATGGCTCACTATTTATTAGAAAAAAATTACATATTAAAATTAAATTACTATAAGTCATCTAAAATAGAATATGCTATTTTGGGTTTTAAGTATACCATATTTAAATAACAATAAATATTTAATTCAATTATTTTATAGGTATATAATTTTGATTTCACAGCTAAAATGATGATAAGATGAAGCATTACACAACTTATCAATTTGAAATTTGCGAAGTAGGTGTTGCATTAAATTCATATTGCAGTTATTTTTATGTTTAATTTGACATTTCAAAGTATTTAATCAGATAACAGAATTATTTATGGTAGGGGATAGTATGATAGAGTTGATTCAAAAAATGACATAACCCAGATATCCAAAGTGAAAGTTATCCTCCAACACCAAATTGTTCTATATGGTCCATATAATGTTCAGAAAAAAGTCACACCTTTTTGAGCGTCGGGTTTGGGAGGGAGAGGGGGGAGAAGTCGGTAAATTTGTAGTTTTTTTAAGTTTTTCGTCAATATTTCTCTAACTATGAGGTTTAGCATGAACAACCTTCTATACAAAAATGTTCTACATTAAATTTGAAATAAAAAAGGTCCTATACATAATCCGTCTAAAATGAACGGTTCCAAAGTTACGGAGGTAGTATAGTATAATTGGTCCAAAAAAAGGCCTAACCCAGACATCCAAAGTAAAAGTTTTCCTCCAACACCAAATTGTTCTATATGGTCCACATATTGTTCAGTAAAAAGTTACACCATTTTGAGCGTCCGGTTTGGGGGGGGGGGAGATGGGGGAGAAATCGGTAAATGAGTAGTTTCTTTACGTTTTTCGTCAATATTTCTAAAACTATGTTTATAGGTCTGGATCCCGCGTATGAAAAAAAAGTTGATTAATAGCAAGCTGAAAATTTGTTAATAGCTTAAGGGTGTCTAGTCGGATAAACTTTTATATATGGGAACACTGGAACAGGGACAGTTTTAATTGTGGAACAGGTTAAAAATTTGGAACGGTCACACCGCGGAAACGGCACATTTATTTTGTCCGACAGAATAGACTTAAACTCTCCGAACAGAGATTAAATTCTCATGCAAAAATCAGACTGCTATTTATCACCTGTCATAATTTCTGTCATTTGACGTATTCTACATGTTCCACTCATTAAAACGCCCATTTGGTGATAAATAGCAATCTGATTTTTGCATGAGAGTTTAATCTCTGTTCGAAGAGTTTAAGTCTGTTCTGTCGGACAAAATAAATTTGCCGTTTTCGTGGTGTGACCGTTCCAAATTTTTAACCTGTTCCACAATTAAAACTGCCCCTGTTCCAGTGTTCCCATATATCAAAGTTTATCCGACTAGACACCCTTAAGCTACTAACAAATTTCAGCTTGCTATTAATCAACTTTTTTTTCATACGCGGGATCCAGACCTATTAAGCGTAAACAATGTTCTATACAAAAACGTTCTACTTAAAATTTAAAACAAAAATGGTCCTATCCATAATTGTTATAAAATCAACGGTTCCAGAGTTACGGAGGGTGAAATGTGGAGGTTTTCGATACTTTTTATATTTTTCGGGCAATTGATGATGATTTTGGGTGGTGAGGTTGACGTCTCTTCAAGGGCTTATTACTAACATACCATGGGTCACTGAAATAGCAAATCCTGTTAAAGAATAAATTTCTTTCAATCAGTAAAAATATTATAAATTGCCCAAAAAATATAAAAAGTATCGAAAACCTCCACTTTTCACCCTCCGTAACTCTGGAACCGTTGATTTTATAACAATTATGTATAGGACCTTTTTTGTTTTAAATTTGATGTAGAACATTTTTGTATAGAACATTGTTTACGCTAAAGCATATTTTTAGAAATATTGACGAAAAACATAAAAAAACTACTAATTTACCGATTTCTCCCCCTTCTCCCCCCCCAAACCGGACGCTCAAAATGGTGTAACTTTTTACTGAACAATATCTGGACCATATAGAATAATTTGGTGTTGGAGGAAAACTTTTACTTTTAATGTCAGGGTTAGGCCTTTTTTGGACCAATTATACTATACTACCACCATAACTTTGGAACCGTTCATTTTAGAAGGATTATGCATAGGGCCTTTTTTGTTTCAAATTTAATGTAGAACATTTTTGTATAGAAGGTTGTTCATGCTAAACCGCATGGTTTTAGAAATATTTACGAAAAACTTAAAAAACTATGAATTTACCGATTTCTTCCCCCTGACCCCCCAAACCCGACGCTCAAAATGGTGTGACTTTTTTCTGAACATTATGTGGACCATATAGAACAATTTGGTGTTGGAGGATAACTTTCACTTTGGATGTCTGGGTTTGGATCTAGTTATACCATACTAGGAGCCCAAGCGGGGATTATTGCAGTTACTCGAGCATGTCACATTATTACATGGGGAGAAACCGTGTACCCTGAAAATGTACCTGTACCAAACTTCTTGGTACATTTCCAACGATAATATACATAGGGATCTCCTATGTCCAAACCGTCAAAGAAGAAATTATTTCTCTGTGCTCCAAGTACCACAATAGACTACAGGTTCAACCAAACATATTAGCCACAAATCTCCTGACACCCCTACAGAACAGAAGACTAAAAAGAACAGACACCCTTGACCTAAACACTAGAAACTAATTAATCATTCCAACTTATTACTATTGTACCTACTATTCAAATTAATTCAATTATTATTGTACTCTTTTAGGTATTCACCACTGAGTGACTACTGACTGTGTCACTTACTTAACACTCATATGTAAGTATTGTTTATTATCTTGTATAAAATAGATTGCAATAAAATGGATGTAAAAAAAAATTACCATAGAAATGCATATAGCCAAATAGACATATCGAAAATAGTAAATAATCTTTCATCAACAGCAAAAATGTTACCAAAAGGAAAATAGAGTTGAAAATAAATGAAGGTTAGCTGCAAATAAGGTTTTTACCTGAATGTGAGGAAAGATGGATTATCAGAGAAATAGCAAATAATCCTAAAAAATTGCATAAAAATTGCGAGATGGGTGGGAAAGACAGTTTGGAAAAAGATGTAACCCAGAACAATTAGATGGATGTTACGAAAGAATAATATACATGGTTGAACTGCTAGAAATAAACCTTTTATTAGCTGAAAAAAAAATGTACTAGATTAGATTGGTGTTCGCCAAGGAGCATATATTAACAAAGATTTGAACTTTTGAAATTTAGTAATATGCAGATGAAACCAAAATAAACTTGTTTGAGTCTGATGGAAAAATATCAGTGCATAAAAAGCCGAATGAAGAACTAAAATTTAAAAATATGAAAGCTAAAGTTAAACAAGATGGAGGTGGAGTGATGATGTGGGGTGTATTCTCCTGCAGGAGTAGGTAATATGCATTTTAATTGAAGGGAATATGGACCAACACATGTATTTGGATATACTAAGGCAGCATCTCGCCACTAGTGCTCAAAAATTCGGTATTGATAACAATTACCGGTTTTATCAGGACAACAATCCAAAACACTAGTCATATCAGATTAGTACTTGGTTGCTTTATAATTGCCGAAACGTCATTAAAACACCAACTTAGTCATCAGGTTTGAATGTTATTGAAAATGTGTGGTTACTTTTCAATAAGCCTAACCTTTGGATCGAAAGTTCCGAATGGTAGTGAGTTCGAATCTCACCAGGGTCAGGAATTTTTTCATTTATTATAAATTAATAAATGAAAATAGTTTCTGTCCTTGTGGGATCGGTACTCACGGAGGACCGCAGATGTTTGGATACAATTAGCGTCTCTTTGCAAAGACAATGACGTCGACTTTGCAAAGTAACAAGACAATTACTCAACACACACACACACTACACATTACACCCGAGTTAGTGATAAGTTATACAATTACGTGGCTAAAGGTTCTAGTTCTAAACCAAGGCCAGAATCAGAGAAAAAAAAACTTTTCAATAACTTTTAATTTAAATAATTGGTAAATTAAGAATAATAGAACAGTTATTACGCCTCTGGTAACTTATGCAGCAGAGACATGGACATTAAGTAAAAAGCAACAAGAAATGTTGCAGATCTGGGAACAAAAAGTACTAAGGAAAATATTTGGAAGGAAAAATGAAGCACAGTGTTTAGATCCGAAGGACTAATGAAGATCTGAGAGAGTTATATGGGGAGCCCAGCATACTAGAAGTAATAAGAACCCAACAACTAAGATGACTAGGACACATATTAGTCGAGGAAATGAAGCTGAAAAAATGGCAAAACCTCGCAATTTTTTCGTCCAGCATCAATTTGTACAAAAATTTGGGATTAGGCTCATTACACCCTCTAGTTCATTTTCTATATTGAGCCGTTGTACGCTTTTGGTTTTTTAAGGGTGAAAACTACCCCTAATGGTAAAAAATTATAAAATAACATTTTAAACTTTAATATTGTCAACATTTGGTTCTTATTAGTTACATAATGATGGTTTTATGCTTTAAGATATACTATCATAATATTTCAACCCTTAAAACCACCCTTGTTGGAGCTATATATAAAAAATTTACTTATCCTAAAAGAATAATTTCGGCTTGCATCGATTTACATAAAAATTTGGGATTAGGATCATCTTACCCTGTACTTCATATTCTATATCATGCTTAAGGGCGTTGATTATTTTTAGGGATGTAAACTACCCCTTATTGTCAAAAATTATATAAAAACATTGTAAACTTTAATATGGGTAAAATTTGGTTTTGATTGGTTAAATAATGATTGTTTTATACTTTAGGATATAATATCATAATATTTCATCTGTTAAAAACCACCCTTAATAACATTACAGTTGTTATAAGTTGATATTTTAATAGATCTATACAGAAAAAAAAATAGAATTAAAGAATTACAAAAGTATTTATTTACACAAAAATACGAATTTACAAATATGTACAAATACAAATAGTTTTTTAGTCATCTTCCAGTATACGAACCGGTTCTGTGGTATTATACATACATTGAAAATTATCCATAAGCGGACTATCCGAATTTCTCAAAAAAAAAATTGTTTTATAAACATAGCTCCTTCATTTTTGGCGATAAAAAGTTTTTTCAAAAATGACTTTCTAGGATTTTTGAAGAGTTATGAGGCTGTGTAAACTAAATTCCATAAGATCTACTAGTTTTTAATTAGGGTGTGTTTAAAAGGCTCGAATAAGGGGGTGTTTGCTCGTAAATATAAGTTTTAAACAGCTATATCTCGATAAATGTTCACTGTAATGAAAATCTATGCACAAGGTAATTTTAGTTATTAAAAAAGCTACAATTTAGTAATCCATCATTTTTTTCGTATCTCCAGTATTTTCGAAGATATTTTGAAGTAAAAGGTAAAAAATGGGAAATTCCAAAAAATTATTTTTGTTTAAACTCCAATTTTTCTAAAATTAGGTCTTTTAAATTGGTCAAACTTCTTGGGTATATTGATAATACAAATATAATTGGGAAAACAAAAAGGTGAAGACCAATTTTTAAATAAGGAAGGTAGTTAGGGGGTTGTTTTCACTGATTTTTTCATTAAGGAAAGCAGGTACCGACCTTTTTTTGACCATAAGTCGCTTAATTTTCAGGCTAGAAACTTTTTATTGTTATTTTTTGAAAGATCTAACTGTATGCTTGAAAAAATATTATTTAAGTTTTCCTCTAAAAATGCAAAGTTTTTCCGTTATTTTACTTTGAATATTTCAAATTATGTATTTGACGAAAAAAGCTAACTTTTAACATGCTGTATCTCGGTTTGTATTGGTTTTAAAGATAAAGCAGAAAAATAATTTGGTTTGTATTACTAAAATATACAATTTTGATATCTACAATTTTTTTGATTAAATGCATATTTTTCGAGGTATTCTCAAAAAACCCTCTAAAAAAGTCGATTATTTCATCGAAAAACTGTTACCTTCAAACGCGAATAACTCGAAAAATATTAGTTTTACAAAGAAAATGTAAAAAACATTTTGTTCTTAAAATCACTTTTTACATCGATTTACATGGTTAAAATGTAATAAAAAATTTCTGCCCCCGAGATGGGGTGGCAACCACCCCCAAGGTTTTAGCATACAGCGGCATGATATAGAAAATGATCCTTGGACTATTCCCTACCTTCTGTGAAAATTTCAAGTAAATCCATGCTGGACGAAAAAATTACGAGCCAAAATGCTTCATTTCCTCGACTATATAGAGGATGCCAGAGGGTAGACTACCAAAAATTCTACTGTCAAGTACAATATTGGAGGATGTCAGAGAAGAGGTTGACCCAGAAAAAGTTGGAAAATGGATGTAGAAAATGATCTAAAAAGTCTCAACTTCACAAATTGGAGGATGGAAGCAATGGACAAGAATGGATATAGGAGAATGATTAACCAAGCCATGGGCCTACTAGGCTCAACGCCCTAATTATTATTATTTACTTATGCCAATATTTTTAATGGTAGGAGGTAAGGTCCCCACACCAATTCTGACCAGGGGCTCCACTTCCTTAAATCCTACTTTACTGTGAGCCACTGCAGTCTCATAATTTATTTTAATTTAGCAAATAATTGGTTAATCTGCTAATAATTAAACTATCAAATGCGTATTAAACTTATGACATAGTTTATATTTATGTTTACAATAACTTATGCATTTAAGTGTAGAAAAAATACACAAAGAATTTGCATTTGGAATTTATTTCAAAAAATAATGAATAAATTTAAATATATTTTGCTTAAATACCGTATGGGTCTCTTAAAGAGTCTTCTAGATATATTTAAATCTATATATACATGGATGACTATTGTGATTTAGTTTATATTTATTAACACCTGTCAAAAAAAAATTATACTAAAATCTATAATCAGAAACTGTAGAAAACACTATATTACATTCCGAAAAACGATGACAATCAGTACAAAATACAACTGGACGTCATGCAGAAAAAACCAAAGCAATAATTATACGAAATTAATTACAAACCTGTAATAGGACAAATGTCCACTTTGTAGTACAAACCATCTTCTCTGATATCCTTTAAGATAGTTTGTCCATTTAAATAGCCATCCCTTCATAGCAGGCTCATTCTGGGACGAATTTGACTTGATATTCATGCTGTCACTCATTTTCATGGCAATTATGTTGACTACTTATTTGTTGTTAATTGTAAACGAAACACCAGTGAAGTTACACGTCGTCCATATTTACAACGTGACGTAATATTTTTGACATCCTCTGTCAATGTCAGTGACAAAATAATCAGCAGTGCAGCAAACGGCGACATCTACAGGTTTTATTTGCAACAATTTTGTAGCAGGAAGTAGGAATAGAGATGGGAGATGGTTCATTGTTCTTATTCTGTGACAGGCGTAGCAGGATTTTATAAGCAAGTCCCTGGCAATACAAAGATATGTTGCATGTTAAATCACAGAATACGAGATCAATTTTATTACTTTGAGGCAGGACTTAGATTCGTGCATAGTTTTGAGTATTGTGTGCACATAATACCATGGTAGTGTGATAAATCCATTATCTGAACTTGATTGTAATAATTGACATTTTTCTTTGAGGATATAGCAATAAAACAATATTTTAAGCATTTTTTAATAAAATTCAGTAACAATTTTCCTAAAATTAAAAAAAAAAGAAAGTAAAACTAAAAATTTTTTTTTCTGAAAGCCTTAACTCTAAAAAAACTTAAGGTAAAACTCCGTGCTTGAATTAAAATATTAATATAAAATTATCCAAATATTTCTAATAACCTGGCCTAGAAAGTAGATATAACAGAACTATGAAAATCATTTGGTGAAACCGAATTTTTCTTGTTGAAGTAACTCAATATTTTCCATACATTAGGTAGGTACAAATACGTGTCCAGTGTTCCAGACACATAAATTTTTTACATTTGTGACAGATGAATCTTGTTTTTTTTATGAAGAGTAAAAACATTTAAATTTATACTATAAGCAGCGAACAAAAGTAAGTGTTAACGAACAGCTTTCAGGGGAAATTTAATTTAGATGTGGGGTGAGACAGGGATGTATATTGTCGCCAATTCCTTTTTTAAGTGCCCTCCGTTGCTATCACTAGACTGAGAGACAATCAATGCCATATGATAATCAACGGTAAAGAGCTAACTGAAAAATGGAAAGGGTATTATTTCAGAGACCTTCTTAACATCATACAGGAACAACAGCACAAAGAAGAGATCTATATCACAGAGGACATGCCCATTACAATCCCTGTTTTGAAGAAACCCAAAAGGCCTTAAATAAGCTGAAAAATCACAAAGCACCGGGTACGGACGAGATACCAGCAGAATTTTTGAAATATGAGGGAGACGCACTATACATCGCGAGATCCACCAGTTAATAACGCATATATGGTTAAAAGAAAGGATAGATGGAAGGAAAACATCATAGTGCCCATCCACAAAAATGGGGACAAAACAAAATGCTTGAATTATAGCGGGATTTCACTCGTAAACACGGCATATAAAATCCTCTCAAGCATCAGTCTTAGTAGACTAACCCCTTATGCTGAAAATTTCCTAAGAGAATATCAAGCCGGTTTGAGGACAAACAGGTCAAAAATAGATCAACTATTCACGCTGAGACAGCTTCTAGAAAAGGGATGGGAGTATAACAGACCCATACACAATCTCTTAATAGACTTTCGACAGGCATATGATAGCGTAGAAAGAAGCCAAGTATGGAATGCCATGGCGGAGTTCTCAATACCAAAGAAACTCATTCGGATGACCAAAGTCTGTATGAATGAATTAATTTATTTAACCACATTACATAATATTACAAGGTATGGAGGATGGAATATCTAAAGTACGTGTAAATAATAAACTTCTGACAGCTTTGAAATTAACAGTGGACTCAAACAGAATGATGCGTTATCACCATAGTACTTTTTAACCTTGTATTAGAGAAAGCCATGAGGTCGGCCGAAATAAAAACAGAATTGTTATAAATTCAAGGTCCCAAGCCATTACTAGCATATGCAGATGACATTGATCTCGTTGGAGACTCCATTCTATCCATAAAAGACATTTTCAACAAGATGGAAGGAGCAACAAGTGAAGTAGGGCTGAAGATTAATGAAGAGAAGACGAAATATATGTGTATAAATAGAAAGAGACGAAGAGACAGGATAGGATAAAATAAGACGGTCAACACCTTCAATTTCAAAAGAGTACAACTTTTTAAATATCTGGGGGCCGTAACACAGCTGACAACGATGTTACTGAAGAAATAAAAGACAGAATCCAATCGGCAAATCGCTGTCTATTCTTACAAGATCTAACAAGAAGTTCAAAGATCAAAATCTATAAATCCATAGTCAGACCTATATCAACATATGGATGCGAAACGTGGACCATGACCAAAGCAAACGAAGAAAAGCACAGACGTTTTGAACGAAAAATACTTAGAAACATTTTTAGACCTCACCACGATATCACCACAAACTACTATGGGATCAGAACCAACATCGAATTAAAAGCACCCTTCAATGATGCTGATATTATCCAAGAAATTAAATCACACCGACTAAGATGGACAGGCCACGTGCACAGACTTCATAACGAGAGAATTGTAAAACTGGTATGGGAGGAGATTACTACAGGCAAAAGACCACTCGGACGTCCCAGAATGCGAAGGAGAGATAACATCGAAGTAAGTCTCCGGAAAATTACCATTTTGACCCATTTGACCCATGATTGATGGAAGACAGAACAAATTGGAAAAAAGTTGTACAGTCAGTCAAGACCAACGAACTGTCAACACTGATGGAATCGCCATAAAACGAAGTTAATGGCGTCAGGATGAGATAGAAGATAATCAGATAAAGGAGGGAAGATAATCGGACAGTGCTAGTCAGGTACGTTGTAGTTGTAGCAAATTTTACCTGACAAATTCTCTGTCTCTCTCATGTCTCTCTAGAAGTGCTAGAACCTCTCTCTTGTATGTTGGCGCCTATCTCGCTTCACTGTTGGAATGGGACGGGGCCATTCCATCAGTGTTGACAGTTCATTGGTCAAGACCCACCCAGGGTTGTAGCGCTACGTAATGATGATGATCTCCGTCCCGGAGATGGCACTACAAGAAGAATAATACTAGATGAATAATTTTCTGATACTATGACCTATTTCGATATGGATTTCTTTTCTTTAAATGCTTTAAAATCTCAACAGCACAACTTCAACATGTACCTAGATATTATTTTTATTTTGAAACAAGTTAACAAATTTTAAAAATTGTATAATATACGTAAATAAATAAATAAGTTAGTTTAATAATTCATCATAAACATTAGCTAAGGAAAGATCAAGAACATCAGAATTTGTCAAATATCGCACGTCACTTTGACTTTCACCATTTGAAGATTGCAGAACATTTCTAGAATATATATATCTCCTTATAACTACGAAACTTACAACAGAAATTAACACTACAGCAGCACAAACACTTAATGATACGATTACTAAATGCGAACTCGTCTCTGCTTGTCTGACCTGACTGAAAAGCTTGTTGCTTTCACTGAAATTTCTCGTGCTTGGAGCATCTATGGCATTTTCTACTTCATCTGACCAAAATTCTTTAGAGCCACTTATAGCGTCATAGAGTAATTCGTCGATATTTGTAGGTCTCGGTACTTCAAGTACGTCGTCTTTATGTTCTGTGACTGAAGAAGTAGGAGTTGTAACTGTAGTTCTATTAGAACGAGTTGTAGAAGGAGGAAGTGGAGGAACTAGTGTGGTAGTGGTTGTTCTTCTGAATATTCGAGGAGTTACAGGTGGTGTGTTAAAACGTATTACATGCATAAATCTGGTAGTAGTTCTTGGAGCTACTGTAGTAACTGGACGTCTTGTTTGAGTTGTATACACACTTTTTGTTAAATGATTCGCCGTGGTTGCCTCTTTGGCTGTAGTTAAAGAACCCTCTGTTTCAGATTTATCTATAGGAGGAGTCGTATCCCAAGTCGTATCTGAAATCAGTATTATCTAAAATAAATATGTTATATTATGCATCAATAAGTTATTGATTATATTATAGTTAGGCAGATATCAGAAATGAAAATACAAGACACCCGAGTATACAGGGAGAACACAGAAGAAATTCCAGGAGACTAGAAAAGAGCAATTGTATGCCCAATTCACAAGAAGAGAGACAAACTCAGCTACAATAACTATAGAGGCATATCCTTACTGGGGGAGGCCAGGGTCTGACTTGGACTGTAGCGCCATGGGGGGGAGAGAGAGGGGAGAGAGAGAGAGAGAGAGAGAGAGAGAGAAAGAGAGAGAGAGAGGGAGAGAGAGAGAGAGAGAGAGAGAGAGAGAGAGAGAGAGAGAGAGAGAGAGAGAGCTCAAATTACTGAATCACCAAAGGAGCTGCATACGTAGCTTTAGGAAAAGAAGAACGAAACTACCGACGAACAAATAAGAACATATTATGGAGGGATGAAATCGAACAACAGAAATAGATGTAGCAACGGGCGTATCGCAAAAATGGCTCACTTCTCAAGAAGTAGACGACAAAAACTAATACCGAAATCAACAAAGGATTTTTAAAAGAATGGTTATTAGATATAAAAATCAAATATGGAAACGAAAATAAGGAAATGGAATCATATCTAGGTGAAAGTCAGTCTTCGGAGGCTTGGAGATTCATACAAAATCTAAGAGGGTTGATATAAATACAACACATCTACAATCCATCAACATTATAGTTATTAAGGTAGCAAGGGTATTATAAGGATAATACCGCTTGAGGTCAATGGTGTATATACCGAGGGCCTTTTGCCCGAGGGATATACGTTGACCGAAAGGGTTATTATCTATAATACCCGTGGTGTCTTTAACGTTTAATGTCCGACTAAATTATTCTTTATATGCAAAAAAATTGAATGAATTTTGAATTAATTAGTTTTCCAATAGGTACATTTACCAGCAACAGTCGTAATGTAATTGTGGTAACCGTAGTTTTACTTAGGTTTTTTTTGTCAACTTGACAGTATTTAACTGGTTATTTAAATTTACTACCCTAATAAAATATTTTGAAAAATAATGCCCTAGGGCAGAGGTCAGCAACGTTTTTAATGTAAAGAGTGAAATACTAAATTAAAAATTCATGGCGGGCGCCAACTATTTTTTGACCTAACAAATATATAAATATAAACGTATAAAACATATACGTTTTGAATTTATTGTCTAAATTAACAATAGTTTAAGGGCGCACTAAAATTTATTGAAGGGCGCCGCGTTGCCGACCTCTGCCCTAGGGCATTATGTCATACTTAACTGACTTCGAAATCATGTCATTATTTGTCAAATAATATACCAGTCGGACATTAAAGTATTTAATGTCCGACTGGTATATTATTTGAACTCCCGAATCATAATTTACAATGTATATGTATATATTGTAAATACAAAATAATGATTTCCAAAGTTTATACATTGTAAATTATGATTCGGGAGTGCAACCAAAAGTAGCATTTAACGTATCTTAATTTGTTTATTTCTACTGCATCTTGATTGTAAATTTAGTATAGATTGTACGGAAAAGTTATGAAAACCCTAGTCGAAAACGAATATGAACCACTTGAGCTGGAACATCTACACTTTAACCAAACTAAATGAAAAAGAATAGCTAGGGATAGATCAACTCATCTATTATTTGTTGACTTGATGACAGCTTATGATACAGTAGTTTTCCGAGAATTTTAGAGTAAATAAGGGACAAAGGCAAGGCTGCAGTATATCTTCAATACCTATAGTTCAACATGGAACCTACCTATACACGTGTCATAAAAATCAGGACAACATCTGTTACTAATAAAGCAATCATCATCACAGTCGCACGTCAAATGATACAATTCTGTTATATTTTCTTTTTGTCCACAGCGATCTTCACACGTATCTATTATTGGAAACATTTCATTATCAGTACTACTATACCTGAAAAAGTGTAATAATAGTAATACTTATACCAAAATAGTGGTGCCACTATAGTATACGGTCTAAATACACACATCCGCTGGTGTCTATTTTTTTGTAAATTGTTAGAATCCTCTGTCATTGCACATTTATTTTCCTTCACATGTTTATTACTTGTGAATAAATATTTTTTTTCTCCAAGGGTTTACTTACATTGGATTATATTCCGCAAATCCTTCAGTAATTTTCAAATTACGATCGGTAAACTGCCCACTATAATAGATATGCACAGGTAGACCGCATTCTTGGGCTAGAACGCATACTATAGAAGCACCAAAAAGTTTTAATATATTCTATAAAACACAATATGTACTAATATACAGGGTGTTGCAATAAAAAATGAGAAAATTTTGTATTTTAAAATAGTGATCACACTGTATATTTTTTTATGTAATTATGTTTATTTACAATCTACATCATTAAAAGAGTATTAAGTAAATTTGTTCCATGTTTTTGGGCATGAAGAAGAGACTTCCAATGATGTCTGATCTTATTCTATTTATGTTTAAGTTTTAAAATAGGTCCTGAGGCCAGGATCTATCTAGTCTCCTTGTGGCAGGGCCATTATGGAATAATTCCTTTACTAACACATTGTCACGGCGAATGGTAACACTGTATATTATATTGTAAAAATTGCACTATACAAGAAAACCTTGACATATAATTCAAATTTTTATTATCTTGGAAACCTAATCTACAGCCCTTTAAATATTACCATTTTTCTCAATAAAAGTGTAAATATTTCGAAAATTATTAACTTTAGAGTTATTGTTATTTCCTCGTGGGATCTTAAGAGGCTACAGTAGCATTCGAAAGCTAGCAACAAACTTTCTTCAAATAAACTTTTTTATCCCATGCCTAGATATTGTGTAATCTTGGAACTACATACTAAAATTTTTTATTTCTAACAAGAAATCGAACATATATTATAACTAAATAACTAATTAGGCAACATAGAGAAATTATCACTGTCATTTTGACAAACCTGCGTCAGATTTTCTCTAATCTGTTCTGTCATCTTTACCGATATCTGTTCAGTGCAGTAGTGTGTTAATTTAAGAATTCGTTTTTGTTGTTTTATAGGAAAGTAGTGTTTATTTATAGTTAATTTATTATATATTTGTTGTTGTTGTATACGTTGTTGTCCTCTTTGAAAGAATATATTGTTGTTAATTGTGAGTTTTAGTTATAATTTGGTAGGTAAGTATATTTTACGTAAAAATATTTCGAATTCTAATGCAAGTATATAAAGTTTTAGGAGGATTTTTTATTCTAAAAATATTATCAATAGTTTAACAAAATGGAAAAAGTAAATCAAACGAAAAATAAAGTGAAACCTTCCAAGAAAAAGTCCATTAAAAACCGTGCCAAAATTATGCGAAAATCTAAATTTGTTTCGCTTCACAACAAAAAATGATTATTTATTATTGTTTTGTTATTAGATATTTCATGCAAATACCTTTCTAAATACCTATCTTAACATAAAATTTTCACCCATTTTGGTTTATTTTTATAAATATCTATTTATTAATAATAAAACGTTTTCTATTATTTCCATTTAGCGCGACTATGATATTGTCAAAATATTAATCTTAGATAATGTCAAAGATTACCACTGTTGCCAAAGTTTATGATACTATCTCCCGAATTTATATTGTGTTGCTACCTGTTGATCGCTACTATTTGCTCTTAAGAGGATCGGTACGTATTTTCGGCTGCAATGCTATTCAAATGGGGATTCATTTTTTTCGAATCCTGAGAAAACTAATAAGTATTTTTGAAAAATTTAAACGCAGAATGAAAGATTACGTTATTAGCGAGGGCAGAAAGTCCCTGAGAACTTCTATAATGTATATTTTAATAAGTTAAAGGGGTGAAAAAACTAAGAGAAAATTTAGTGTGATTTTTAATTTCAAATATCTCATTCAAAATAAACTTTTTATTTATTCTAAGGGACTTTCGGCCGTCGGTAATAATTTAGTCTTTCATTCTGCGTTTAAATTTTTCAAAAATATTTATTGGTTTTTTCAGGATTTGAAAAAAATGAACACAATGCCGTGGTAATATTTTCCAAATCTGTCTTTGTCTTACAACGCACTCAACCGAATATAATATTGTCAGCATATATTGTCAGTCAGACACTGACAATCAGTGACAATTTTAAATATTTGAAATTGCATCGGGAATATTTTGAGAAATTGATTAAATATTATTGATATATATAGTGTATTTGATAAATAATTGATTTAAGACGTGAACTTAATAAAAAGTTATTTATTGTGTATTATTTGTGGAAGATCCAAGCAGAGAATACATCAGATATATCCTGTGATCCAAGTATTTTGTTGTTAGAGATGTTCAAAATTGTAAGCGTTCCAAAATAACAACATATTATTAAAAAATCACTTTAACACTTTTCCTCTTTTCTCGATTGATTATTAGTTTTTGTTGTACAAATAAATTATTACAATCACTGAAAACAAAGTTAGTGAAAAAATTATCACATTTATTAACTGAATTAATAATTTGCAATTATAAAAATAACAGTTATCCAAGAACATTCAAAAGCCATCTCTTTAAATTAATTATGACATTTTCAAGTAGAATGGCATTCTAGTAAAATTATGACATTTTCAAGTAGAATGGCATTCTAGTAATGTTTACATATCCACACCAGTGTGAATTTTACTACACGTAATTTGCCGTGTAAAGACAGAAAAAGTAGGGATACACGTAAAATATTTGCGAATTATGTACCCATAGCCTTAAGCAATTTACTATTTTATTTAAAATAGTAAATTGCGTAAGATGCCACTGTGAATTCCCAAATAAAATAGTAAACTTTAGAGCTATAACACCTTATACAAACTCTTCATATGTTTAAAAAAATTATTCAAAAATGGTTTAATATACAGGGTGCTCCATTAAAAAACACAACTTTGGCTCATTCTGTTGTTATAACTGACCCTGTATAATCAAAAATAATTTTCAATTAGAGACGTCTTAAAGTTACATTAGTTTTGTTATAAACATCTACTCAATAATTTCACTCACATGCTTGTCGTAGATTCTTCTTCATTTTCACAATTTGGAATAATTTCTACATCATCTATAGCTATATCACTTACATACCCATTACCTCTGACACCCTCAATGATTATCTGAAAACAATATAAGAAAATCTATGAACAAAATAGGATGTTTTATATTTATTTGGACGAAAAATGCTGTTTAAGAAATGCTTAAGAAAACAAAAGTTGCTCTTCTCGAAAGGTCGTGGACAGTGGACATTCCGACTCAGTGGTGAATGGGAAAATCATAGGTTTGTAGTTTCTCCAGCCATCGAGCTATCTGGCCTTCAAGTGTCTTGAAATTGAGGAGGCATTGCTTTCTGGTCAGAAAGTCGATTCTTTTCAAGAATCTTCTGCCTTCGAGGAACGAATAGTAGTGTTATATTGCTTTGATTACCTACTCCTTCCTTTTGACAAGTGGTCTCTTTCTGCGTTTCCCAGAGCTTTGCTAAAATATTCTATGATATATTCCAGACATTCTTGTACTCGAAAAGACCCTGTTCATTAGGATACGCTGCAGCCATTTTCAATTTATTCTTGAGTATACTGAAGACAAGCTGGTAGTCTCCTGTCCAGTCAAATGCCAGCTTCCTCTCAATCAGGTTATGGAGAGGTTTGGCCATCTTTACAAAATCTCTGTTCTCTCTCTCTCCTGTCGTTTCCCCATTACTGAGGATCGTGATTTCTTTGAATATTCCTAACAATGTTTCTCCATTGGTCTCTATCTTCAGCTGCTCTATAAGAGCTTCGCAGAATGAGTTTCCAGCTGAATGCTTTATTTGGTCAGACCATCTAGTTGGTGATCGTCCTCTTGATCGTCTCCCCGGAACGTTTCCAGAAACAATTAATCTCTCCAAACTGTCGTCACCTCTGCGAACCACGTGACCAAAGAATTACAGAATTCGTTGCAGGCATATTGTGGACAGACTTTTTTTAATATTGAGTTAGTTTAGAATGGAAACGCCTGGCCTATGAGCTGTCCAAGGTATGCGCAGCATTCTTCTCCAGCACCACATCTCAAAGGCATCAATTTTTTGGCGCTCGCATGCGCGAAGAGTCCAAGTCTCTGCTCCGTATAGAAATATTGAGAATACAAGAGCATTCACCAGTCTCATCTTGATATTTTGAGAGATAGATCTGTCTTTCCAAACTTTAGTTAGGCGACTCATCGCATTTTTTGCCATACCAATACGTCTCCGAACTTCTGCTTCACAGTTACCATCGTTAGTTATACTAGACCCGAGATAGACAAAGGTGTTTACTATCTGGTATTCCTGTAATATGTTAGTCAGTTGAATAGTGTCAAATCTGTCGACCACCATTATTTTTGTCTTAGCTTTATTGATTTTCAGACCAACTCTATTGCTTTCGTACTCAACTCTTCGCAGAAATCAAACATTTTTTGCTCATTTGCTGCTATAAGTGTCATCAGCAAATCTTAAATTGGAGGTTTTCCTACCAGCTACTGTTACTCCACCGGCCCATCCTTCTAAAAACATCCTCATGACATGTTCATCATAAATATTAAATAAGTCAGGTGACAACACGCATCCTTGTCTAACACCTCTCTCGGTCTTGAATTGGTTTGAGAACTTCTGATCTAGCCGTACTGTCGCTATATTAGACTGGTACAGATTTTTAATAAGTGTCACCAGGTGCATTGGTGCGCCCATTTCTATTAACATTGACCACAGATTTATCCAGCTTACACAATCAAATGCCTTTTGGTAGTCAACGAAGCATATAATCATAGGTACTTGAAATTCTCTAGACTTTTCAATGAGTTGTCTCAGGTTCAGGATTTGTTCCCTTGTACCTTTACCCTTTATAAACCCCGCTTGTTCCTGAGGTATTTGGTAGTGTAGATAGGTTTTTAATCTGTTTTTGATGATATGCAACAAGATTTTACTAGCATGTGTTATTAGTGACAGGTTGCGGTAGTTTTCACATCTGGTAGTAGTTCCTTTTTTGTGTAGTGGGATATAAATTGAGGTACACCAATCAGATGGCCATTTTCCTGAATTCCAAACAGTGACACAGATAGAATGGATGATATGTAATCCTTTGTCACCTAGTAACTGTAGTATTTCACATGGTATTGAATCAATGCCTGGGGATTTATTTCTCTTTAGTGATTTAATTGCATCTTTGACTTCAGCAAGTAAGATAGTAGGTTCTCTAGGGTAGTCAGAAGGCCACTGATTTTCTGCTGATACCTCGTTATTTTTATATAGCTCGCCACAGTAGTTTCGCCATTTTTCCAATATTTCATCAGTATCGGTCTTTAAATTACTTTCCTTATCTATTACAGACCACGTTTGAGGTTTAAGTTCTCTGGTAAGGAGTTTGATCTTCTGGAATAAGTCCCTCGGTTCATTTCGACAGCCATGTTCCTCTATCTCTCTGCATATTTTAGAGATGTAATCAGCTTTATCTTTGCGGCACTGTTTTCTGATTTCTCTCGATAACGCTCTGTATTCATCGTTTGTTCCGTATCTAGTTTTATGTTCTTTGCTGCGTTGAATCACAGTCCACGTGTTATCGGATAACCATGGCTTACGGCCAGTGGAAACCGCTGCCTCACAGTCTTTTGCAGCCTCGATTACCTTATCTTTGAGATAGATCCAAGTTCTCTCAGGGTCACTATCTACTTGGTCTAAAGAAAGAGCATCTTCTAGGTTTTGTTGGAAGTCATTGATTTTTGATGGACTTAGAAACATGACTTTTCTCTGGGGTCTTCTTTTGGGGACTTTAAAACGAAGTCGAGCGTTCAATACGTTCAAAATCTCTGTTATGTACTCCGAAAGTACATATCCAAGGAAGAGCTCTCACTTTTAGCATTTACTTGTAGATGAGAGTTCGTAAGCCTAGTGAAAACTTTTTCCAAATAGGCACAGTGTTCTTCGAAATACCTTCTGGTGACCAATATGTCGAGGTATGCCAGATAGGTTTTAAATGCAAGTCTTCTAAGTACTAGTTTTATTAATCGTTCAAACGTGGCAGACGCATTACACAATCCGACATTTCGACAAAAAACAGTTCGAAACAGCCAAAGCTCTAAGGGTATCGTCAATTATAAACAGTAGGAAGCTGCCTTTACATGGCGCAGAAGTTACAAGAATATAACAAATGGCGTCTCGAAGTCAACATTAAGAAAACTGAAGCCATGTGTATTGAAGGGACAAAGCAGTCCATTACACTAGCACTAGACGATGGGGTAGAAATTAAACACTGTGATAAATACAAGTACCTGGGCATGAAGATAACTCAAGATGGAACACTCGATGCTGCTATAAAAGACGGAAACATACAGGGTAGAAAAGCCATGTCCATGATGAACGGAATTCTGTGGGACCAAACAATATTTAAAGAGAACAAACAGCTCATCTCCAATACCATACTTAAAAGTGTAATCACATATGGCAGTGAAGTTTAACCACTGAAACAAAAAAAAAAAAGAAAATGTTACTAGTAACATAAATGGACTTCTGGGGAAGAGCAGCAGGCAAAGCAAGAAGAGATCGGATATCAAATGAGAGAATACGAGAAATGATGGGAGTCACACATACAATAATTGATGACATAAAAACAAAACAACTAATCTGGTACGGTCATATACAGAGAATGCCAGATGACAGGACCTCGATTTTTGGCACTTCGCTTCGTTATCGAACGTATTCGCCTCGTATACTAAACATATACGAAGCGAATATGTTCGATAACGAAGCGAAGGGTCAAAAATCGAGGCCCAGGATCACTAAACAGATTTTGGCGTGGACACCACAAGGGAGAAGGAAAAGAGGAAGACCGAGAAGAAGCTGGAGGGAGGGAATTGAAAAATAACTAGAGGAAAGAGAAATCCCTCCAGGTGTATGGTCAAATAGAGAAGAATGGCGGTTAGGAGTCAGTAAGCCCCAGAGAACGCTGTAAACCGATAGTAGTAGTAGGGTAGCCGTCTTTCTTGGTAAGGTTGTTCATTCTTCTGTAGTCGACACAGCACCTTGTGAAGTCATCTTTCTTGGTTACCAATACCACTGGAGAAGACCAGGCGCTACGCGACTCGTCGATACATTCTCTTTTTATGTATGTATTTACAGACTTACAAAAACTGTGATAAACATGGTGATCCCGTAATGTGCCTAGATATTGTGTAGCTAGGACCTATAGACAGGTTTTTTATTTTTAAAACTTACTTGAAATTGTTCGGTAACACTCCCAAGGTGAGTCAGACTTCGATACCACTTGTCTCCTTGATTTTTACTCTTTGAAAAGAAAGCTGATTCCGGATTTAATTTCCAACTTTCATTTATTGTTTTTAAATATACCCGAAGAGTTCCTATTGTAGCTCCAAACATGTGGTAATAAAATTTAAAGCAAAGATCATCACTACGAACATCATATACTGGGGAAATCAATCTGGCACTGTCATTTTCAGACTTTGATGATGACTCAATATACATGTAGTAACCTAAAATATAAAAATTAGATCCTTTTGCCTACACAATATCCGAAGTGCTAATTTATTCGTAAGAAACTTAGGGCAAGTTTTATTTTTTTATTTTGTCGTTGTAAAACAACCATTTAAACCACACCTCTATTTCTTGTCGTATTATTTTTACTAAAATGTTTTAATCCTACTACTAGTTAGATCATACTATATAATCAAGTATTTTTTCAAAAAGAAGAATATTTACAAAATACTTACCATCTTGGCCCCTTCCTTTGGTATGATCAAAACTTGGTCCGGTCCCAATTGATCCACTGGGTGTGTTATAATTTTCTCTTTTCCAATCAAAATCATGGTTTGGATCATGAGTCCAACCACAAATATCCAAATCCTCAAAATTACAACTTAGTGGTGGCTTTTGATTATTAGCTGAAATTCAAGAATTCGTTTAAAAAAGCTGTAAAGTAGGTACATAATGCTTTTTCAACGATTTTATTAAGTATCGTAATTTTACCAATGCAATTTAGGCCAGTAATAAAAAAAGCTGCTAAAAAAAACTTATATAGGTTTTTTAAGGTTCTAAAAGGTATATGAAGGATAGCTGATGCCAAATCCTTGAAGGCTAATTTGGCTCTGTTTTATAACAATCATAAAAAGTGAAAAATTGCAAAGAAATTGCATTGAGATAATTGCAAAAAACCCTTATTTTACAGTGCCTAATTTCTAAATCTTGATAACTTTGTTTTTTAAATAATGACGTGTAGATAATATAACTACATAGGTACTTGAAATTATGACAATTAATGAGTTATTGATGATGGCAAAAAGCGATAAAGACCCTTTAGGCTGTTTTGAACTGAAAATCCTGAGATAAATTTATAAAGGCGTGTAGGAGAATGAATTAGGGCGTAGACGCTATAATTTTGAACTTTACCATCTTTATAGTGACCCTATATTAGTATTGATAGGTCTATCAAAATAAACAAGCTGCAGTGGCTGGGCCACATATAGAGAATGAACGAGATGGAGCCGTCAAAACACATTTATAACCAAAGGCCGTATGGAGTGAGGAGAAGATGCAGTCCCAGCCCAGAGCACGATTTAAGGACCAGGTGGAAGATGAATGATTATGAGTGTTAAGAGTACGAAATTGTAAAACCAGGCTAAGGATAGGAAGGAATGGAATCAGATTCTAGAACAGGCCAAGAGACACCATGGGATGTAGAGCCAATGATGATGATGAATGAGTTATTAAAAAGTGCTAAATTTCAGTTAGATCCACTAAATATTTTGGAACGGCAGTGCTCATTAGACACCAAATTAAACACTATGAGTTACCTAAGTTCAGAAAAAACTTTCTGCAAGCAACCAGTATCGTAATTGAAGAATGGCCAGGTCCATTAACAGTATCAGCGGCATACTTCCCACCAAATTACCCACCAAATAAACAAGAGATGGAAGAATACTTCTTGTCTTTAGGTCACAGGTTCCTAGCAGGAGGTGATTACAATGCGAAAAACATAGCATGGGGCTCAAGACTAACAGCGCCAGGTAGAGGTAGAATACTATATAACATCATCCAAGAACTGCAGTTGAGTTGCCTATCCACATACACTCCAGCGTACTGGCCTAAGGATCCAGCTAAAATACCAGACCTACTTGATTTCTTTATAGTTAAAGGCATAGGTAGGAGCCGGTTACCTAAATTTAGAATCAAATCTAGACCTCTATTCTGATCACACACCAATAATAGCACAAGTTAGTGCCCCAATTATAGAAAAAGAACTTCCTGTAATGCTGTTCAACAAGAATACCAATTGGGAACAATATAAAAACCAAATTAACGCAGAAATTTACTTAAAAATATCATTAAAAACAAAAACAGAAATTTAAGCTGCAGTAAATCACTTAACAAACATCATCCACACTGCTGCGAAAAATGCAACACCAAGAATATCAAATCACAAAAAAAATCAACACTGCCCAGTAATAATAAAAAATAAAATAGCTGAAAAAAGAAAACTCCGAAGGATTTGGCAGCGTAATAAACACCCGACAAACAGGAGAAATTATGACAAAGCTTTTAGAGTATTGAAAGAGCTTATAAACAATATAAAGAATGCATCATTTAACGAATACTTAGAAAATCTGACAAGTACAAAAGATACAGACTATTCGTTATGGAAAGCGGTTAGGAACTTAAAAAGACAAAATGAGCAAATTCCACCAATTCGTAAAAGAGACCGAACATGCAAAATACTCCTGAAATAGAAGCTAAAATCAAAGAAACTCTTGGAGCTCCACATCAAATGTCCCAAATTCCAAAACTCTTTAAAGTCAAAGAGGTACATGAGACAATCAGATGAAACTTAAATCCAGATAAGGCTCCAGGGTTTGATCTGATCAAAGGCCGTCTAATTAAAGAGCTTCCAAGAAAAGGGATCGTGCTATCAACAACAATATTCAACGCAGTGCTACGATTAGGACACTTCCCTGCCCAGTGGAAAGTTGCCGAGCTTATACTTATTCCGAAACCTGGAAAACCAATAAATGAAGTAACTTCATATAGACCAATCAGCCTGCTGCCAGCTCTTGGTAAACTCCTAGAAAAGCTACTCATAACCCGACTGACTCCCATAATAGAAGAAAACCACCTAATTCCTGAACACCAATTCGGATTCAGAAAGGATCATAGCACAATTGAACAGATACACAGAGTAGTGGACGAAATAAATGAAGCATTTGAGCAAAAAAGTTACTGCACGACTGCTTTCTTAGATGTGAGTCAAGCCTTTGATAAGGTTTGGCATGATGGACTACTGTTTAAATTAAAAAAATCACTCCCCCACACACTGTACATTATTATGGAATCCTACCTAAAAGAAAGATATTTTACTGTAAGGTACGGACAGACAACATCAGAAATCACATTGATAAAGGCAGGTGTACCACAGGGCAGTGTTCTTGGTCCACTTCTCTATCTTATGTACACAGCTGATCTTCCAGTAAGCAACCAAACAATCACAGCTTCCTTTGCAGACGATAAAACGATAATGGTTAAACACAAAGACCCAGTCATAGCCGCAAGAATTCTCCAACAACATCTAGTGAAAATTCAGGACTGGACAAGAAACTGGAGAATTAAAGTCAACGAAGTAAAATCAGTGCAGGTTACATTTACCAAATGCAGAGGTACAGTACCACCTGTTACACTAAATGGACAAGATCTGCCTCAATCTGACAGCGCCAAGTATTTAGGGATGCACTTAGACAAAGGACTGACCTGGAGAAAGCACATTTTCAACAAAAGAAGGCAACTTGGCTTGAAACTTAGCAAATACTACTGGCTATTGGGAAGACAGTCAAAACTTAGTTTAAAAAACAAATTATTGGTGTATAAAGTAGCCTTAAAACCAATATGGACGGACATATGGTGTACAACTATGAGGTACGGCTGCAAACTCAAACCTAGAGATATTGGAACGCTTCCAGTCGAAGGTACTACGGACCATAACAAATGCACCTTGGTTTATACCAAACAGAGAAATCCGAGACGATCTCCAAGTAGCCACAGTTAAGAAGATAGTAAGTGAATACAGCAGCCGCTATTTGGTAAAATTAGAAAACCACCCAAATAATTTTGCACTGAACCTGCTAGATAATAGTGAGCAGACTCGGAGACTGAAGAGGCACAAACCATTGGAGCTACCATATAGGTTCTAAGCAGCAGTGAAGTGAAGTACTTACCCGTACAGGGCATAGCACAGTTCAATAATTTAAGAGACTAGTGGAGCCTTTTTTATCGCTGGATAACAAATCCAAATTTATACATACACTCCTTTGAACAAACAACAAACATGCTTATAATTTTTTATGTATTGATTGCATGTAGTAAATATCCTATAATAAAAAAAAACAAATATTTTGTTAAGTTATTCAATTTGTTTATCCCGGAGCGCGATTATTTAAACAAATGGCCTAACCTAACCAGACAGAGGGGTATTTTACAAATCATAATCGATTCTTTGAGGGTTCAACTTGTTATTCATACTTGTTATTAAAAAACCGTTTGAAAAGGGGCTGACTTTTTAATTAGCTTATAAACATTTATAGTAATTTTTATATATTTTTTTGTCACGCTCCTGTAATAAAGTAGGCTCACTGACAAGACGGTGAAAAAACCCAATCTTTAAAAGAAGAACCTTGTATGTCCAGCTTCTATGAAAGCTGCACAGATATTGTGTTGAACCAGGTTTTGAGGTTCTTTACAACGATAGAAATAAACAATTTAGACAAAAAGAGAAAAAAAGACAAAGATAAATAATAAACTGTAATTAGGATTATTTAACCAAAAAGTTTATTTATGTACTTAATCAACTATACATTATTAAAACAATTCAAAAATGATATACTTACTTATACAGGTAGGTACATTGTTACTCCATATTGAACCGTTGCAATAAATATCTCTAGGGCCGTTTAAATAGTTACCAGCTTTACAGAAGAAATGTTGAACTGCTCCACTATGAGTTGGATAAATTAAAATGTTCCCATTAGTGTTTTGTTGAGATAGAGTCTTGCACGTTGGACCTTAAACCAAGAATTAATATTGTGTTTCGATATACAATAATGACCAATATACAGGGAGGGGCAGCGAGGAAGTCCAATTACTCGTTTGTCGTAAGAGATATGAAAAAAAATTATTTCGATTTAAGGAGGGGGGGGTATAGTATTTTTGATTATTTTTTCGATTTTTTATTGGCTTATTCGATTGTAAATATTTTCAAGAGTATACCATTAAAATTTCAAGTTAATCCGAGCAAAATTGACGGAGATATGGATATATACAAAAATTTTCTTAGTATTATTGACAAAACTACATTGTTTTAAACGCGTTTTCTGAAAAACATATTTTTTGAGGCGGTGTACATCATAACTCAAAAAGTAATGCACCGATCTTTCTGAAATTTTGCACACTGTTTTTTTTTAGTTATTTTACTAGGTAGTGACGTCGAGTTTTTGCTCATTTTAACAATTTTTTGTTTATATTACTATTTTTCTCTTTACCAAACACACTATTTTGTTTTTTTCGATTTTTTCACTTTAAAGTTATTCCATGAATTTAAAAATCAATTTAATCATAAAAACTCGACGTCACTACCTCAAGAAACTCTTAAACTAAAATAATCTTTTTGGTTTATATGTTTCAAATGATTATGTCCGAAGATATAGTGTACACCGCAAATCATCTTCTTTTTTGGATCGTCTACTTTAAAATGACGCCACTGCTTCATTTTTAATATTTTTCAATAAAAATTTAACTGAATAATCTTCAAATGTTTGAGTTTAAGATATCGTCCTTTTACCCATTTAACCCCACCACTTTAAATTTATGCAAAAAAAACGCAGAATTAACTATACCCCCCCCCCCCCATAAGGTGGGATATAGATAGGACTATAAATTAATAATATTTTCAAATATTCAGGGCCACCCGTATTGACAGGGTGACACAAACTTATGCTTTTTTAATGAAACACCCTGTATATTTTTACATTTTTGGATTCTCCTCGAGGTTTTATTTCTTAAAATATAAGGAAATATAATTTCGTAGCAACATTCACACCCTGTAGAATTGTACTGATTTGACATCAAAAAATCTATTTATACTTACATAGTTTACTGTTATTTATTAACCATTATTAATACATATTGCGAAATATTTAATTTTTGTATACAGGGATGGTCGAAATTTGGGATGAGTATAAAATTTTTCTTAGTTTTCTTAAATAGAACACTCTATATTTTAGTATTGTAATGAAATGATATTTTATGGTACTTTTTTATTACTAAAACATTCCCTATACCAAACTGCTTTAATTTGTGAGTTATTCAAACATTAATTGCAACAAAAATTACGTGAAATTTTATAGGTTGGCCGTGAAAATATTCAATTTAAAATAATTCGAAAAAAATACGTATTAATACCCAAGTAGCAATTTGTCGACGCGACAACGTTGTCTACCGCGTGGCAACGTTTTGTTACAACGTTGTTATTGCCTAGAAGACGACCCAATTCTGCACTAATTTGGTGGACGATTTTTGAGTTGTTTTGACGTTGCCTAGGCAACCTTAAGCGTTGCATAAGACAACTGAAGCGACAAAGAGTCGGACTGGTTATGTTTTTTTACCTATATAAAAAGCAAACTATTTTGACATCATATCAGGTATTTAAATTTATATAAAGACATAAATAAGGACTTAAACAAAATTACCTGATGTGAAATTTATAAACGCATCTCAGATTATCGTCAAATATGGATATTCCACCTTTAAAAAACACACGCGCTCATTTTTTATCACCTTTTTAACAAAAAATATGTAAATTAAAAAAATCTAATTTTAATATAAAAGCCAGAATTTATGTTAAAGATGTTTTGTATAAATTTAACGTATTGATGGTGCTTTTAAAGGTATTAGAAAATGCCTGCATTTTTTATATTTTGTGTTTTTATTTTCTTTACATCACAAAAAAACCAAAATGGTGCATTAAACAACATTACCAATATTACTTAAAATATACCTTATTACCAACCATAGACGGATGATACAACCGAGAAGTCCAATCGCCGACCAAACACGGCCTGGACCGACTATCCCAACCACTTTAGAACGCACCCTCTTATTGGGTGACAGAGGTCATGTGACCGGTGCAATGAAGTGCATCATTCTCCTTAACAGCGTTGCCACATTTAGTAGATATCTACTGTTTTGGTATATTTTTGATATTATTTAAAAAATTCTAGTAGGCAATGTTTTTTATTAGATGTTTGGTATATTTCAATATTTTGTTATCACTAAAATAAAATTTGCTTTTTAATAGTATTCACCCCATTTCTAAATTAATTTTCAGACATTTTGTTACAATTTCCCAATGTCATTACCGAAAATAAGATTCAGGACGTAGATGATGATAATAGATGGACACAGAAATGAAACTGGTAAATACCAGATCTAAATAAGGAAATCTTCATATAATTGGTTTGGAGAATTTTCAAAATGATTGTAACGCTCGGTTTCATAATCAGTTAAAGTGGATTTTAAATTTTAAGGAAGTTGGTACCTACCTTTATCACAATTCATATATGGGTAAATGTCAACTTTAAAGTGAACTTTACTTAATGTTTACTTTAAGTTGATTATGAAACCGGACGATTTTGACAGGTAACCGTTAACACAGATTTTACTGTATTTACAGGGCCTAAAAAGAATCTACTGATTTCTATTGATTTTTTGAAAGCAAAACTACTATCCGCTGCAAGATAATTCGGATGGAATTCAGACAAAATATGTACAAAAAGTACATATTTTGTCGGAGTTTCAGCCAAATTATCTTGCAACGGATATAGTACTGAAAGAGTAAGAACTGGCCTGGCAACCCTGTCTAGCAAAGCTGATACAAAGATTTAAGCTTATCAAATCTACTGATAAAACAATGGACAATGGAGAAACCAACTACTTAATAAAAAACAAATAAACAGGTTACTAAACACTACACACTACCTCATATAACATTACAAAACTTTATATTTTAAGAAAAAAACCGAGGAGAATCCAAAAATGTAAAAATATATAGGGTGTTCCATTAACAAAACAAAATTGGATCATCCTGTCAATACCGGGTGTCCACTTATGTTCCCCCATTTTAACTGCCTATAACTTCTAAACGGCTCAAGATAGAAATATGCGGTTTTCACTGAAATGTTTTATTTTAGTAAAAGTTTTGTCTGAATGGATGGAATTTTTTATATCGCTTTCAAATACGAAATAAAAAATTGCGGATTTTTTAAAAAAACTTTGTTGACTTTTTTTTAATAGAACACCCAGTATATTTTTTTGCAAATTGAAAGAAAGGTCATTCACCTATCTAGCGATATAAAGTTTTTCAAAATCGGTTGTCAAATCACTGAGTAATCAATTTTTAAAATGAGAGGTGCAGCGTGGATATCACATATGTACAGTACGTAAATCGTTCTGCTGGACATAGGGAATATACATTGAGATCATTGTGGCAACTACGCTAACCTGTGTTAGTTGAAACTTCTGTTCGAGTACGAGTTCCTGGTGGAATAGAACTGTTAGAACGAATAGAATGAGTGATTTTGAATGCAAGGTAGTCCATAAATAAATCAAAAACAAAGATTATGACCGATGAATTAATAATTTTACTTTAATTTTTAAACTATCTTTTATTTAAAAATTAATTTCCAAATTAAACAGACACAGTTTTCCCATTAGGTCAAAAATAGCTCTACTACAATGTCATGTTTTGACGTTTATTTGTGTCACCCGAAATGAATTGTCAATTTTGAGGTTAATGCCTCTAACAACTATATTGTCATTGAGAGAGCGAAGTTGCCACAATTATCTTAATATAATACAATGTATGTATTTGTGTATCTAAATATATACAATGTATGTTCCCTATGTCCAGCTGAACGATTTACGCACTGTATCTAAATAACATAACTAAGTAAATTACAGTAGGAAAAATGAAAGAATACCCATGAACGAGCATATAAAACACGCTGTATTTTCCTGTCACCGTGTCAGACAAAAAATTGGCCAGCGCAAGTACATGTAATAATTATTGTTACATGTACTTGCACTGGACAATTTTCTTTGTGGCACGGTGACAGGAAAATACAGCGTGTTTTATATGTTCGTTCATGGGTATTCTTTCATTTTTCCGACTGTATGTGATTTTCACATTGCATTTCTCATTTTAAAAATTAATTGCTCATTCATTTGACAACCGATTTTAAAAAAAATTATATCGCTGGATAGATAAATGACTGTTTTTGCAAGTTTTTAGGTAAATGACTATTTTTTATATCGCTTTTAAATAAAAAATGGCGGACTTTTGAAAAAAAAAACGTTGTTGACTTTTTTTATTAAAACACCCAGTATATTTTTTTGTGTCTTGAAAAAACGGTCATTTACCTATCCAGTGATATAAAATTTTTTAAAATCGGTTGCCAAATGACTGATCAATTAATTTTTAAAATGAGAGATGCAATGTGGAAATCACATAACATAGTATCATTTTGCTCAGGTATGTGATATCCACGTTGCACCCCTCATTTTAAAAATTAATTACTCACTGATTTGACAACCGATTTTGAAAAACTTTATATCGCTGGATAGGTGAATGACCTTTCTTTCAATTTACAAAAAAACATACTGGGTGTTCCATTAAAAAAAAAGTCAACAAAGTTTTTTTCAAAAATCCGCCATTTTTTATTTCGTATTTGAAAGCGATATAAAAAAATTCAATCCATTTAGACAAAACTTTTACTAAAATAAAACATTTCAGCGAAAACCGCATATTTCTATCTTGAACCGTTTAGAAGTTATAGGCAGTTAAAATGGGGGAAAATCTAAGTGGAGACCCGGTATAAGGGCCCTGTATATTTGAAAATATTTTTAAATTATAGTCCTATCTATGCCCCAACTTATACCTAAATTATTTTTTTTTATATCTCTTATGAAAAAAGAGAAATTGGACTTCCTCTCACTATAATAATGCCGCCCCCTGTATAGACTAAATCTAAAATGGTTGGATTTTAATTTTACTTACGTACACATCTTGGAATTTCTGGATCCCATTTACCACGAGTACATGTACTGAGTTTTTCCCCAGCCAATAAAAACCCTCTTACACAAAAAAATTTGGCTACTCTTCCCCTAGCTCTTCTTCTAGCTAACCCATTTTGTATTTCTATAGGTGGACATATATTATGCATATTTCCTAAAATTATATGTTTATTAGTTCTTGAAATAATTAAGTTAATTTAATTTTAATAGCGCACCTCATAATACATCTCATAATAAAGGGAAAGATCGCCGGAAGAAGTGACCCAGGCCGAAGAAGAACATTTCTGGTTCTGAAATTTCCGAGAGTGGTATCGAGAGACCACAGCTAAGCTGCCGTAAACAAAGTTATCATTGCCAATATGATGGCCAACGTTCGATAATCGGACAGGGCATGAAAGAAGAAGAAGAATTTTAACAGGCCTATGACTCGATACCAGAACTAAGCTCCGGGAAGCAATGGCATCGGCATGGCTATAACATCGAAGTTCCACGAATATTAATAAAAGTAGTAAAAGCACTCTATAAGAAGAACAACGTAGCTATCAAAATGGAAATTGAATATGCAGTCCATTTATGGTAGGGGAGCTCAAGCGGAGATTTTTGCAGTTACTCAAGCGCGTCTGATTATCATATGGGGAGAAACCTGGTGCCCTGTAAATGTACCTCTACCATATATTGGCTGTTGGTACAGAAAAGTTCGTTAAGAGGGGGGGGCGAAAAAAAATCTGTCCTTAGAAAAACTCCAAATTGTCAGATTAAGATAAAGTAAATTAAGTATGTACATGCAAAACAGTGTATATTTCAAAAATCTGGCGATTTGGGCGGGGTGTAAGGAAATGGGCGAGTCACAAAGTTTCACAAGAAAAAAGCGAATATATCGCGAAATGAACGACAGATAGAAAAATTAAAAAGTACATGCTGAATATTTTTCAAAAATCTATCGAATGATACCAAACACGACTCCCCACGGTGAGTAGTGTGGGGGGGGGGGTAAATTTTAAATACGAATCCCGCGATATTTCGCGACATGAACATCAGATCGAAAAACTGCAAAATACATTTATTGAATATTTTTGAAAAATCTATCGAATGGCAAAAAACACGACCCCCTACGGAGGTGGATTGGGGGCTACTTTAAAATCTTAAATGTAAGCCCCCATTTTTTATTGAAGATTTGGATTCCTTACGTAAAAATAAGTAACTTTTATTCGAGACATTTTTTCGAATTATGGATAGATAGCGCTATAATGAAAAAAAAGATTGTTGGTCATGGAAAATTAAGTAAAAAATGGAAAGTTCCCACTAAAATGGAAAACTTTACTTAACTTTTTTTGGTTTTAGGACCTAATCTTCACAACCCAATAGGTCCCCACAACGCTCGAGTGACTGCACATTTAACATACTTTCCTCCCCTACTATTAAGACGACAAAGGGACTATTGCAGGGCTGATCCACATCTCCTAACATGTTGGAAATGTTCCTGGAAAACCCCTGAAACCACGGAAAAGAAAATGCGAAGGAATGGGTAGACCGGTAAGAAACGAATACCCCTAAGTTTTGCTGATCTCAGCTTGTTGACGAGAAAACTGGAACAGGAATATACAAAGAATGGAATGAAAATAAACCTAAAGAAAACTGAATACCTAACAACGGACATTACAGAAATAAAACAACTGGAAATAGACCAAGGTAAACAAATTAAAGGAACTGAAGGTTACAAGTATTTAGGTTTCATAATATCAAACAAAGGAACCACGCAAAAATATATAAAAAATAGACTAGAAAAAACAAGAGACCATACGAAAATTGAACCCGGTACCGTGGGATAAGAACATCAGTATAAAAACAAAAAGAAGAATATATAACACCATAAGAAGTATCCACATTTACGGGTGTGAAAATTGGATAATAAATAAGAAATCCAAAAACAAAATAAGGTTAACAGAGATGGAATTTCTAAGGAGAAGCTGCATATAACAAGAAGAGATAAAATAGACTACATAGAACACAAGAGATTAACCTGGAACGGACATATCAGAAGATCAGACAAAAAGGGTTGGATAAACAGAATAATAGAGTGGATTCCGATAGAAAGAAAGAAGAGAGACAGACCCCAAAGCTCTTTCAGATATGAAGAGGACGAAGTAATGGAAAGAAGAAATCTACACGAAGGGGATTGGCAAACAGAAAGAACTGGAAGAACGGTTGAGTGAGGGAATACAGTGAAAACTATGGAAGTCCTCAAACACAAGCATTAATGGAAGAGAGGAGAAAAGTGCAATGTAAAAAAAGCAAAGAACACGATGAACTTGAGAGACAGGTAAAAGAATACGAAAATCTATTAGGATAGACAACCGAAAGGATAAACGTGAACAAACCCAATAAATGATTAAAGATAGCAAGAGCCTCAAGGGTCTAAGAAAAAAATAACAAATTGCAAAAAAGAAATAACTAAATTAAAGGATAAAGATGGAAATATCATCACCAATAGAGATGCATTACTAACGGTAGTAGAAGATTTCTATATAGAATTATACAACAGTCAACAAAACCATGATGAGCAACTACAATAACAAAAAAGTTATAAAATTCAGGGAAATGATTAGTCAACCAAGAATCAGAATTGATGCCTGATATATCAACAGATAGACCAGGACTAATTTGTAAAAAAACGTGTACTTTTGGATGTGAGAGGTGGCATTCGGATTTTTGCAGATAAAGTTAGGTGACACCCTCAGTAATAATAATTGACTTATGCTCCTTCTCAAATATGCCCTGAACATTAATAAAAAAATTAAAATATTTAAAAATTTCGAAAAACATCGATTTTTTTCTGCTTTCTTTGCTTATAACTTTAAAACGGTTCGTTTTGGAACAAAGTCGTAGAGAAATAAAATAAAGATAATGGAATTTTGTATAATATACGACTGGTCAAAAATGTGTTAAGGTATTACCTTTTCTGCAATATAGCAACAAATACAAAATAAGGGAGCAAAATACACCTGTTGTTCTTCAATGTTTCTTAACCATTTTGGTGGCACTTAGAACCTTAATAATCCGCTTAGAAAATTTTTATAACTTACTTAAATGGTCTACCAAATTTCATTAAAATCGACCTAATAGATTTTGCATAATAAATTTGCAATATAAATGTTTTTAAAAAAGTTCAAATTTTTAAAAATCTTTCTGAATAAAAAGTAGACCATTTAGAAGTTGGCTAATTTTTTTACATATAAAGAGGTGCTCTACCTATCTAATACACTTTACAGAATTAAAATCGGATTATTTAAGGGACCTCAGCAATGTTTTAAAATTATAAACAATTTTTTAGCTTATAAACAAATAGTTTGTTTAATGGCTTTGTTTAATAATAAAAAATTAATTTTTAGCAATGCAAATAATTAAAACCGGTATAATTTGACTTAAACTTTCAAATGGTGTTAGCAGAATTGCTATTTTATTTTTTAATCAAAAGTTATTCTCGTTCAAAAATTGCAATTTTTTGATTTTTTGAATGTTCCACCACGTTTATCTCGAAAACTATGCAGCCTACGAAAAACTTTTTTGCTTAGAATTGCCCAAGAAATACAAAAAAATGTTTTATTTTGCGAAAAATCGATGTTATATAATTCCTCAAGTTCTTTGTTTATAACAATCTTATCGACTATTTTGTTCTTATCGAATATATCTTATCGACATCCGGATCAACTGTTACCCAAAAATTCCTGTTCTACGGGTCAAAATACATAAAAAAACTTGGGTAAGTCCATCTAAATAAAGAAGCCCGTAGCACCCCCTCCTGGACACAGCACTAATTTGTTTATAAGCCAAAAAATTGTTTACAACTTTAAAACATTGCTGAGGCTGCTTAAATAATCCGATTTCAATTCTGTAAAGTGCATTAGATAGGTGGAGTACTTTTTTATATGTAAAAATATTGACAAATCTTTGTATGTTCTAGTTTTTGTTGTGCAAGATTTTTAAAAAATTTAATTTTTTAAAAAAAGTTTAGATTGCAAAATTATTACGCAAAATCTAGTAAGTCAATTTTAATGAAATTTGGTGGACGGTTTTAGCACATTACAAAAATTTTCTAAGCGAATTAGGAAGGTTCCAAGTGTAACCTAAGTGATGGAAAAACATTGAATAAGGACAGGCTTGTTTTGTCCCATTATTTTATATTTATTGCTATTTTGCAGCATGGGTGTTAAATTAAGACATTTTTAGACAATCGTATCTGATAGAAACTTTAATTATCTTTGTTTTATTCCTATACGACTTTGTTCCAAAATGAATAGTTTTAAAGTTATAAGCAAAGAAAGTAGAAAAAACGAAATTTTTTGAAATTTTTAAATATTTTATTTTTTTATTAATGTTCCGGGCATATTTGAGAAGGAGCATAAGTCAATTATTTTTAACAAAGTTATCACCTAAATTTATCCGCAAAAATCCGAATGCCACCTCTCACATCCACCTAAAAACAGATCATTCCTGGTCTAAGAGGAAATAAGGAAATAGGAAAATGTCTATCATACAATATTCCCAGAATTTTTGGAATAATCTTTTTTGAGAACGATTTCCGAAGTGGAAATCGAAACGTCAAACATTAGCTAATTAAAAATGTAATTTTCATTACACCAATAATTGTGGATCATTCCTATATAAACATAATACTTAAATTAGACATGCTAAAAGAAAACAGTTTCGGAACCTTGATAAATATGCTACTTCGATCATGAAATACACATTTCCAGGGACAATCAAACTGCTGAACTGTAATGAAGAATTACTTTAGTATGGGCCACATATGGAGCTCTATAGACATCTTAGATGAGATGCAACATGCCAATGCTAAATGATTCGAAAAGAAGACTTCGACAGAAGGGCCCAAAAGGAGAATGAAACGGTCGTTATGTGGACTGACTCTCAAAAACAGGATTAGAAACGAGGATATAAGAAGAAGAACAGGCTTCACATCAGATATTATGCTAAAGAGCGCAAAACTTTGCTGAAGTGGAATTGGGCGGGCCACGTGGTAGAATTAATGACAAGTGATGGACCCAAAAAACTAAAGCGTTGAAACCACGAGCAAACAAAATAATCATAAGAAGACCATCTACACCATGGACAAACGGCGTCAAAAAATCGTTAGAAATTGGCTGCAGTAAGCTCAATACCGACAGAACTGGAAGAAATTAGGGGAGGCCTATGTTCAATTTTGGATGCAGAAGGCTGGATGATGAAAATTAAAAGCTTAAATATACTTTATGTTTGCAGTCAAATATGAAACTTATTGATATAAATCCATGAATAAGTAAATCCTCATCAACCAGAGGTATCAATTCCAGATTCTGTCATTGTTTTATTTTGAGTCTCTAACGAAACTAATCGACTTAAGTGGTAGTGAGATCGAAAGTGTCGAAGATTGTATATACCTAGGTCACAATATCAAACTAGACAAACAGAATCAAACGGCAGAGATAACGAGAAGAATCTGAATGACTTGGGCAGCAGTAGGAAGACTCAGTGATGTCTTGAAAAACAAAAAGATACCAATAAATCTAAAGGAAATGGTATTCTATTAGGTATGACCTATGGAATGGACACCGTAACACTTACAGAGTCATCACCCAATAGATTAAGAACAACATATAAAGTCATCAATAAAGCTAAGACAAAAATAATGGTGGTCGACAGATTCGACACTATTCAACTGACTAACATGTTACAGGAATACCAGATAGTAAACACCTTTATCTATCTCGGGTCTAGTATAACTAACGATGGTAACTGTGGAAGTTCGGAGACGTATTGGTATGGCAAAAAATGCTATGAGTCGCCTAACTAAAGTTTGGAAAGACAGATCTATCCCTCAAAATATCAAGATGAGACTGGTGAATGCCCTTGTATTCTCAATATTTCTATACGGAGCAGAGACTTAAACTCTTCGCGCAGGTGAGCGCCAAAAAATTGATGCCTTTGAGATGTGGTGCTGGAGAAGAATGCTGCGCATACCTTGGACAGCTCATAGGACAAACGTTTCCATTCTAAACCAACTCGAAATTAAAAAAAGGCTGTCCACAATATGTCTGCAACGAATACTGCAATTCTCTGGTCACGTGGTTCGCAGAGGTGACGACAGTTTGGAGAGATTAATTGTTTCTGGAAACGTTCCGGGGAGAAGATCAAGAGGACGATCACCAACTAGATGGTCCGACCAAATAAAGAACTCAGCTGGAAACTCATTCTGCGAAGCTCTTAGAGCAGCTGAAGATAGAGACCAATGGAGAAACATTGTTAGGAATATTGGAAGAAATCACGATCCTCAGTAATGGGGAAACGACAAGAGAGAGAGAGAGAGAGAGAGAGATAAAGCCATCGAACGAGTTATGTTAGGAGTGTCTCTCTGAGAGACCATATACGAAATGAGGACGTGCAAAGCAGGACGAATGTGGAAGATGTAATTGGAATAATTGCCCAAATGAAATGGAACTGGGTAGGATACGTGGCACGGCAAAACAACGACAGGTGGACGAGAAACATTGTACATTGGAGACTACGCGAGCACAGTCGCAGTAGAGGAAGACTACCTATTACTGCTATCAAAGCAAAAGTGGGCAGAAACTGGCACCAAATGGCACAAAACAGAAAAGAGTGGAAAACTCATAGGGTGGTCTTTATCCAAGAGAGAATGCAAACAGGCTGAAGGAAAAGAAGAATGAAACTAAATGATAATAAAATATTAACATTAACTAATAATTAAATATGCTACTTACTGGTAGTTTGAGTCCTATATACCACAGCTGAACCTGATACAAAATTCACCATAAGCAAATCACCAAAAAATCCTACATAACACAAAAAGAATATAATATTTCCCATTTTTAAGTCTTTGTTAAACTAGATATTTGCTTCCTCTAGGTTTTAATCGTAATTGTGTAGTGAATCTTGTTTACCACTGAGTGTTACAGGAATTTTTAGATATCTAACGGATGTGTCAAACTGATAAAGGCGGATGAAGAGAAAAATTTATCTTATAAAAATATGTATTGTGACCATTTGCAAGGTAAAGTCAACCATTTTGCAAAGAACTAAGGGATCAATTCTGGACATGGAATGGTATTTGATCAAATGTTTCTTTTATTGTTATATGTATTATAATAGCCACATTTAAGAAGAAACTGTTATACATGGTAAGTGGGCTTTATACTTAAAAAATTGGTGTTATATTGTATATAATCAGAAATTTTTGAAATTATAAAGTTATCTAAGTATCATCATCAATCAGCCAATGGCTTACACTGCTGGACATAGGCCTACCTCAGTTCTTTCCAGTGTTCTTTACACTGGAGGGCAGCTTGAAGCCAGTTTCTTCATACTCTTGTTATGTCGTCGGTCAATGTAGTCGGTGGTCGTCATCAGCTTCTTTTAGTGTTTCTGGGCCTCCATTCCATGATTATTCTTGTCCACCGTCTATCTTATGTTCTGGCTAAGTGCCCGGTCCAGTTTCACTTAAGCGTCGTAGTTCTTTCGATGATGTCTTGAACTCCTGATTTTTGCCTGATTTAAGTATAATTTTAAAATATTGACTTAAAAAAACGGTACACAATGACTATTACAAGAAAAAACAAGAAACGAATCCACAGAAAGACTGAAAATAAACCGAACAGCAGTGCCCCAAAATAAGGAAACTGAAGGAAATATGAAGGAATTTTAAGAACATAATGTCAAAAACTGCAAACGATACTATATAAGGAGAAAAATAAATAAGAGATACGATAAAAGAGAAAACAGTAAATGGATAACACCAGACACATTACAAGAAGAAAGAAAAAAAATCAAAGAAGAAATGTCACAAAATGAAGCAACCGAAGAAAAAACAACTCTAGAAAGAAAATCATCGCCATTCAATCTTCGCTTGCCAACTGCTGGACATAATCTCCCTAATAATTTTCCATATGTTTCGGTGACAACCTACCGATAGATTTAACAAAGGCCGACGCATACGAATCAGTAGAAATGTTACACAAACTCTTTAACAAGATATGGGCCGACGAAAAGCTACCAAAAGGATGGAACGAGTGTGTAATAATTAATAATTATCAGGATACGAAAAAAAGTCGATCTAACAAGATGCGAAAATTGGCGAGCAATAACACTGCTGAGCGCCACATCCAAAATAATGTCCAAGAACATTTTGAAGAGACTGAGGCCAGAGCTAGACAAGAAACTAAGAAGCAACCAAGCAGGTTTTCGCGCTTAACGCTCCACTATACATAGACCACATTTGTATTCTAAGAATTAGGGTAAGTGCACCAGTAATGGACATACCGCTAGTAATGGTCACCTTAAGCCAATTAACGTCATTATATTCATTTCTTATTACATTTTACCGCACATTTTTACATTACCCTGTTGATTATACTATCCATAATACAAGGACGAACTCTGCGCCATCTGACAATGGTTTTTGACTAACTGTCATGCGTAAAACTTTGGCGCGCCAAAAATCAGTTTGTTTTGATCTATCAGACAAGTTGTGTAGTCGTTGGGTTGAAATTACTGCCGTGAACGTATTATTGAAATTTATATATTTATTTTGTGTTGTTACACATTTAAAGGGTAAGTACTTTGTATTTTTTATTCATATTTACTAAAAACATTATTATGAAAGTTTTTGATCATGGGTGACCATTACTGAATGAAAATTCTGTTAGAAATTGAGAAATGGTCACCACGGGTGTCCATTTCTAAAATATAATGATCTATTAATGGTCACCAATATATTCGATCCATTTAGCGCTTTAAAAATTATGTGTTATTTTTTTATTTATGTTTGTTTGCTTAATACATCATTGTGGAGGTTTTTGATTATGGGTGGCCATCGTTAAAATACAATCATTTATTAATGGTCTCTTTATCCATTTCGAATTTAGAGCTTTAAAGAATTTAAAGTAACCTGTAATTTCTTATTATTATAGACATGGATACCCAGAGAGGAAAGAAAAGGCCTTTTTTTAAATGGACGGAAGATAAAATGAGCCTTGCTATAGACGCAGTAAAAAATGTAGGCATGTCCAAAAAATGTGCAGCTAAAGAATTTTGTGTTCCTAGAACAACCTTAAAGCGTAGACTTGAAAACAATTGTCTTAAACGAAAAATGGGTCCTAAAATTATTCTTTCAGAAGGCGAAGAGAAATTATTAGCTAATTGGATCTTGTCTATGGGCAGAACGGGCTTTCCTGTTAATGCAACAAATCTACTCTCCACGGTGCATAAAATTATGAAAGAAACTGGGAGGTCGACTGTTTTTAAAGATGGGATGCCCGGGAAAACTTGGTTCGCTGCTTTTCTTCGAAGACATCCTGAGATAAAAAAACGAAGAGCAGAGTCTATTACAAAATCAAGAGCTGCCGTCTCTAAAGCTGATATAGAAAAATGGTTTAATGAAATTGAAAACTATTTAAAAGAAGAAGGTATGATTGACATACTAAAATACCCAAATAGGATATACAATGCAGACGAAACCGGGTTTAGCATTGATCCTAAATCTGGTATTGTCCTTGGGCCGGCGAAATTGGAAGAAGACTTTTATGAGAGAAAATCTAATGCAGAAAAAGAGCAAATAACTGTTATGGCCTGTTTTTCAGCCGATGGTATCACAGTTCCACCAATGGTCATAATATATCCGTACAAAAAAATACCAAAGGATATAGTTAATTCTGCACCACCAGAATGGGCAGTGGGACGATCAGACTCCGGATGGATGAACTCGGAAGTATTTTATGAGTATATCGGCAACCATTTTTTGCCCTATCTCAAAGAAAAAAATATACCACAACCTGTTTTGTTTTTCGTGGATGGACATAGGTCCCATCTAACTAAACAAGTCAGCGAATTATGTGAAGCAAGTGGTATCATCCTGGTTGCTCTTTTCCCCAACGCCACTCATATTCTCCAACCAGCCGGTGTTTCAATTTTTAAACCTTTAAAAACTGGTTGGCAGACAATAGCAAGAACATGGAAATTTGAAAACTTTCCGAAGGATGTAACAAAGTATACATTTGCAACCATTCTAAGTACGGTTTTTAAAAAATATGCAACGGAAAGTACAATACGCAACGGTTTTAGAAAATGTGGACTGTTTCCTTTTGAAAAAAGCAATGTTGATTACACCAAATGTGTTTCCACTCGGCAAGTTGTAGATCCTACAAATCTATCAGATATTAAAAACACAATTATTACAAAAGGGAATATATTATCCGAACTTGAGAAAAAAATACCACCACTTGAATTGAATCATTTCAGAACAAATTTCGACAATAAAGATGACTGGAAGGGAGACTTACAATTTAAGAAACTTTATGAGGTTTGGGCAGAATTTAAAAATGAAGCTTTATTAGTAACAAATAAACATAAACATGTCACTGGGGAGGATGACTCTAACTTAATGGAAGGAAATGAAGAAATGTCAATATCGTTTTCAGTTCCAACAGCGTCAACTTCAACTCCAAACGGTAAGCAGAGAGAAGAGAGTGTAATTCTTCCAAATGAAGAACAGTCACAGAACGGGAACAGCACTATTTTACAAGATAAAAGTACTACTTCACTAAATGTTTCAGAGTCATTTCTTTCACCGGATAAATTAGAAAACGTTGCGCTGTATAAGGACAAAGAAGACCAAGGATATGTGGTTAGCACTCCTTTCAAAAAATGTCTCATTTTTCCTAAGACTCCTAAAAAAGAACCACCCAAAAGAAAACGAAAAATATTTCCAGCAGTTGTATCCACTACACTTTACAGGGCCCATTATGATAATATAACGTCTAAAAGTGGCCCTTCAAAACAATCACAAATTAAAATAAAAAAGCCTGCAGTAAAGAGAAAAGTAATAAGCGAATCTGAATCTTCTGCCGATGATGTTCCTTACTGTGATGAAGATCTAGATGCGAGTGATGTTGAAAATTATACGATCAAGAATATTCATGATGGAGATTTTGTTATTATCAAATACAATGGAAATCTTTATCCAGGTAACATTCTATAACTATAATATATTTGTTGTTTCCGTCTCCTAACAGAATTATGTTTTAATGATCAAAATTTTTCTTTGTTCTAGGAAAAGTGATAAAAGCTAACCAGGAAGGAGCAGAAGTTTCGTCAATGGAAAAAGCAGGCTATGACTGGAAATGGCCAGAAAAAGAAGATGTATTATTTTATTTTTATGAGGACATTAAAAAGATTATAAGGGAACCATTAGTTAAAGGCAAACGGGGTTATTACTCAGTACCAGAACTATCTAGTTTTCTTTAAAGTGCGTTATACAATTTTTAAGTGAAACATTTTTTTGTAGGACATCACGGGCGTAGCCAGGTTTTAGTTTCGGGAGGGGTTTAAGAAAATAAAACGACAAAAAGTACATAAAATAACCCTTATATTCATAAGAAAAATTTTATAAATCTTAATATTTAACTTTTAGGGGGGGGGGGGTTGAAACCCGAAACCCCCCCCCCCGGCTACGCCCATGGGACATAAGTTTACATTTTGCTATGTTTTTTTTGAATGGTTGTTAAAAATTTCAGCAATGTAACGCAGTGAAAAGCTTATATAAAAATATATTTGATAAAGTGTCCATTACTAAATTATCGAGAGTCCATCACTAGAGTTTTTGTGACCATTACTGGCGATTTTGGCATTTGTGTGGCAAAAAATATTTTTTTGGAAAAACAATTTTTTTTTAGTTATTTACTTGGATGTATATGAAAGTATATACCTTTCTTAGTATCCTAGCACAGTAAAAAAAATTGTAAGTCAAATACTTCATTAGAACGAATAAAAATAGTACAAATTTTCTCTTGGGTGTCCATTACTAGTGCACTTACCCTATCTTGGAACATGCTAGGAAATGGCAAAGTAGAGCATATAGAGCAAATGTGGAATATTCTGAAACCATATGAACTTCTTCTTCTTCTTAAAGTGCCCTCTTCTCAATGGAGGTTGGCTACTACAATTACAAACTCTCTGTCTTCAGCTGTTCTTTGTAGCTGTTCAAAATTTATCCCTGTCCATTGTCGTATGTTTCTTAGCCACGATTATTTTTTTTTACTTCCTAGTCCTATCTTTCCCTCGATCTTTCCTTTCACTATTAGTTGAGCATATTGGTTAGGGTGGTTCAAGACCTTATGTGAAAGAATGTAAAAGCCAAGGGACCCCCCAATTCTTTTCTAATTGATAAAAGAAGTAAGAAGCCAAAATATGAAAGCCAAAAGTCACTTGGAAGGCAGTGCTCAATCAATACTGTTTAAATAATGAAAACGGGATTATTTTTTTAGGAATTTTTGAAAAAATTACAAGACATATTAGGTTACAAAAACTTAATTTATTTGTTTATGTTACATTGGAACCCATGTTTAAAATAAGTACAGTTTATAGTGAAGACCATCATAAAAATGAACTCTTTAAATTTTGTCTTTGGAAATGGATAGTTTCTGTAGGCTTTCTAGAACGGCCTTCTTTGTTGGCTCAGATAGGGACTTGTTTTCGATTAGCCTCTACAATCTGCAGAAATGTTTTTCGTCCTTATCATTTGTTATGAGTTTGTTAAAATCTTAAAATAGTTTTACACCTTTTTCTGCGATGTCATTGACCACTTTGATTTTATTTACTGTATTTTTTGCCTCTTTAAACTCTGGGTCCTGTTTCCATTCACTTGGGTGCTTGTTTAAAGAGCTTTGCATAATGTTTAGCTTAGTAAAAAACAACATTGTTCTACTATTAGCAAAATCTTCTAATTCACATTCATCACTTAGGAAATCGGCATTTCTTCTAATCATCCTTGGCAGTGCTGGGACAGACGTCTTATTCACTATGCTCACTTTGTTTTCAAGGCTCACTTTATTGGAAAAAAGTGATAACCCGACCATTTCGTCAGATAGGTACCACAAATGTGGCTGCAAGGCTTTTTTGATAGTTTTAGCTATATCTTCATCAATGACGCTGTATTTCCCAGTCTCTTTCCAAAAATTAGGCCAGTTTTTCACATACAAAAGTGCACCGAAACGGATAAATCTGTCTAAGTTTTCTTTCTCCTTGTTTGTGAGATGGTAAACTCCTTGACCTAGGAAAAGGTACAACGTATATGCATAAATAAGCTTAGCCATCCACCGAGCGTGGTGTATAGGCCCAGATGCTCTTGATGCTCTCCAGTGAATTTTTTATATTGGTTGTCTGAACACCAACAGCGTTAATGTTAATTCATAAGTTCGAGGTAGTCATCTGGCTGGTCTTTCTTACTAAGATGATGTAGCAAGGACTCGATGGCACTATTTTTTAACTCAGCTTCTCCAGGGGGAAAAATTATTGGTGTGTAATCTGATCGATCAACTGCATTCCACGATTCCTTCAACCTTTTAAATATGGGAATTTCAGGTACTTATTATTTCTCAGTATATAGCCTAGATATGATGTTTTTCTAACTTAAACTGTCTTAAAAGTTCTATTCCTTGCCTATTATATGCAGCCCTTCTTCGTTTGAGGTATGCGATATCCATGAAACTTTGAGGATTCTCATGCAGGTGGATCCATATTTTAAAGGCATCTAATTTAGTTACGGTTGATAGTTGATTGATTTAGTTGAGACGGTCCACCCCTAATAGCACAAGGACGTCCAATGGACGTCCATTGGACGTCCTTCACGGACTTTACGGACGTCCTTTGGACGTCCGTTTTCGTCCGAGGAACGTCCTTTATACGTCCTATTTTGGTCCAAATGTCGCGCTACCGAACGTCCATTGGACGTCCATCTAAGGTCCGAGGGGACGTATATTGGAACTTAATCGGACGCAAATTGGACCTTAATCGGACGTCCTAGGGGACGTAAATTGGACCTTAATCGGACGTAAATTGGACCTTAATCGGACATAAATTGGACCTTAATCGGACGTCCTAGGGGACGTAAATTGGACCTTAATCGGACGTAAATTGGACCTTAATCGGACGTAAATTGGACCTTAATCGGACATAAATTGGACCTTAATAGGACGTAAATTTGACCTTAATCGGACGTAAATTGGACCTTAATCGGACGTAAATTGGACCTTAATCGGACGTAAATTGGACCTTAATCGGACGTAAATTGGACTTTAATCGGACGTAAATGGGACCTTAAGCGGACGTAAATTGTACCTTAATCGGACGTAAATTGGACCTTAATCGGACGTCCTAGGGGACGTGAATTGGACCTTAATCGGACGTCCTAGGGGACGTGAATTGGACCTTAACAGGACGTCCAATTTTGGTCCAAAGGCCAAGTTGTTAAACATCCAATGGAGGTCCACCTAACGTCGGAGGGGACGTTCGGTGGACGTCATTTGGGCATTCATAGGATGTCCCAGTTTGGTCCAATGTCTTGCTGCTGAACATCCATCTAACGTCCTGGAAGGTCATTCGGTGGACGTCTAGCGACGATATTTAGACCTGTGGAGAATGTATTGTGGGAAATAAAAAATATATTTTTTAAGGAACTTATATTTCATCTTATATCAAATTACAATTATTGGATATTACAGTATTTACATTAAATTACAATACACTTCTCCAAGAAATTAACGCACCACCTTAAATATGGGGTATATTTGATGTCTCGTATTTCCTAAACCTGTTGTCCCATCTAAGTGATGTTTTTATAGCCTAGGCTATAGGTTACCTCCTTAAGCTTGTCATGCTGTAATATATGTATATTATATCATATCGCTCTCTATAGTAATGTGATATAATATATATTACAGTATAGCTCCCTGTGCATGACAAGCATAAGGAGGTAACATATTCTAGGGCCTAGGCTAGAATATTATAAAAAAAATCACTTAGATGCAACAACAGGTTTAGGAAATTCGAGACATCAAAAATGCCCAATTTTTAAGGTGGTGCGTAATGGGCTGTATATACAGGGTGTAACAAAAATACAGGTCATAAATTAAATCACATTATTCTGGGACCAAAAATAGTTCAAATGAACCTAACTTACCTTGTACAAATATGCACATAAAAAGTTACAGCCCTTTGAAATTACAAAATGAAAATGGATTTTTTCGATTATATCGAAAACTATTAGCGATTTTTTATTGAAAATGGACATGTGACATGTGGCATTATTATGGCAGGAATATCTTAAAGAAAAATTATGGTGAAATTTGTGCACCCCATAAAAATTTTATGGGGGTTTTGATCCCTTAAATCCTCCCAAACTTTTGTGTATGTTCCAATTCAATTTTATTATTGTGGTACCATTAGTTAAATTCAATATTTTTGTTTCTTAGTATTTTTCAGATAAGGCAGTTTTTATCGAGTTGCGACTTCTTTTTTAATATGTCCACGTAAAAATTTTATGGGGGTTTTGTTCCTTTAAACCCCCCAAATGTTGTATGTTCCAATTAAACTATTACTGAGGTACCATTAGTTAAACAGAGTGTTTTCAAAACTTTTTTGCCTCTGTATTTTTTCGATAAGGCACGTTTTATCGAGTCTGGCTTCTTTTTTAATATGGTTCAAAATATACCTAAAAATGTAAAGCATAAATAAGTTTGCATATTATTACCAAGTCTCCATAATCGTACTTAACCATATACAAATATGTGGTGGATTTGACAAATATTCACAATATTTCGATAAAAATTGACTTTTCGAAAAAGCAATAAGAGGCAAAAAAGTTTTTAAAACGTTGTTTAAATGGTAGGTACTACAATAATAATTAAATTGAAACGTGCACAAAAGCACATTGTTTTCGATACATTGGAAAAAATCACTTTTCATTTTGTAACTTCAAATGAGTGATAAAGGCACAGAGACTTAGATCACGAGGTCACATTGAAAGGATGCCAAAAACGAGGACTCCGAAAAGGGTACTAAACTACACTATAGCTTCAAGAAAGAGAAGAGGAAGACCAGAAAATAGATGGAAGCAAGAGGTCGAAAAAGATTTGGAAAGAATGGTGTTACAGGGTCAGAAAAGAAAAATGAATAAGAGGAAGGAATGGAGAAAAATCACATATCAAGCCAGAGAAGATCTCAGTACATAAAGAAACGTGAAAATGAAGAAAAAACAAACTTTTCAAGCCATGGGCCTCTAAGGCCCTTGGTGCTATTAATATATAACTTCAAAGGGCTGTAACTTTTCTTTTGTGCACATTTGTACTAAGGTAAGTTAGGTCCAATCAAACTATTTTTGGTCCCAGGATATGTGATTAAATTTATGACCTGTATTTTTGTTACACCCTGTATATATATAAAGGTTATATTTGGTTCTTGGGACATCAAAGTATATTTTTTAGACATTCCCTGGATATAGTCACTGATGTGACATACCTCCGATTTGTTTTTTCATGAGTTTTGTAAGAGAGACTAAAAACTTTTTTATGGTTACCTCCTGTTTTCATATATTTTTTGACATGTTTTGTAGTAAATTCAACTATCTATTTACTACAAGACATGTCAAAATTTACATGTGAAAGCAGGAGATGATCCTAAAAATGGTTTTTCGTCTCCTACAAAATTCATGAAAAATCAGATAGGAGAATTTGTACATTACAATTCTCTGATGTTTGGGAAAAAGGGCTTAAGTCAGAAATGCACATCGATAATGTTTTGATGATTTCTGGACCAGAAAAATCGGCTCTTTTTATTGGTACATACAGTTTACGTCTACAACAGTTTTTTGCTGGTCCAGAAATCATCAAAACATTAGCAATGTGCAATTCTGACTTACGCCCTTTTTGCCAAACATAAAAAAAGCAATCTGGTCATAACTGACCAATGAGCAATTTTAATTTAACCTAAATTACTAATGTTTCTTAAAATGAAGAGCTTACCCGATAGCGTCTCTTATCTAATCTAACAAGATCGTGCACTATTCTAACATACACAGCCACATCACGCACTATGCTCTGCTTTTCACTATCACCTATCACTCAAACTAGTTCAAAAGGCTTTGTCCTCTTCAATCTTCTAGTTTGCCCAGTAGTATCGAGGAGGATTTCCTCAATATTCTTGTACTTATTTAAGTTGTTTGTCGGGATTCCTGCTATCTTCTTGATGATTATATCCAGGTTCCATTCCTAGGTATTAATATTTGTTTATAAAGTAATAACTTATTATGCATGGACAATGTTGTTTCTTCCAATTAGCCAATACACTTTTTATATCTTTATTTTGGTTATATCTGGTTTTTTGTAGACCACTTTCAGCTGATTCTAAAAAAAATTAAAATGAACGGTAATTTTTCTATTCTTTACAATTAAAAATCAAAATATTTACAGGTAATACATGCATAAATGATTCGTTTCATAAAGAAAATTGAAAACGGATTTTATAATACTTACATAATTGTTTAAGAGATCCAGCCATAGCCAAAACTAGCATACTAAACAGTACAGTTGAGTACAGCAAAAAAAGCCACTAATTTCCATTTTTCACCCCCTTATCGATGCATTTTTTTCCAATCAAAATTGTTACTAAATTTTTAGGTTATCTTATGATGAAAATGAAATAATTGATGACTTGATGACCAATGACCACGCGACGCTACATAGATACTCGCGCGGCAAATTTGAAAATGAACGCAAATTGAATAGTAAATGGCCTCTCTTTAGAGTATGGAAAATTTTACCCCTCCAGGAGGACATTGTACTCTTTTCATAGAATATCTTGTGGTAACTTTCCAGCCATAATTTAATCAGATGTTCACGGAATAGAACTTTGATAGTAGAATTCCTGGAATGTTTTGTTGTTAGGGGAAACTTTTATTTTATTTATTCTTGAATATTTCCTGTTGTTAAACATTGTAACCAATAATTTACAAATAAGATTTTCATTACATTACATGAAATCAAAACATGTTTTGGATATTAAACTATATAGTTTTATAATTGTAATAATTTAATATACAATTTTGAATTAAGATTTAATCTTTCGATCTAATCGATTTAAACTACAGTAAAACTTGTGTTACCGGCCCCCTGCCAACACCGGCCACCTGTACTAACGGCCAGTTTAAAAATTCCCCACACTAATTACAGTAAAACCTGTCAGTAACGGCCGCTAAAAATGAAAAAGCTATTGGCCGATATAGAAAGGTGACCGGTAAATGAATTAGTTTTTGTAGTCTAGATATAATTGGTTTGGGGAATTTTTAAACTGGCCGTTAGTACAGGTGGCCAGTAACACAGGTTGTACTGTATATCTAGGCTACAAAAACTGGCAATAACGACCACTTTTCTATATCGGCCAATAGTTCTTTCATTTTAGTGGCCGTTAGTGACAGGTTTGACTGTATTTCATTAACGTAAAGTTAACGCAAGTTAATATTTTATTGAATTATTTTGCTATTTGATCTCGTAATTGGTATAATGTGTCCAATATAAGCGTTCATAAAACGTCCGTATTTCGTCCAGTATGGACGTCCAAAGTCGGACGTCCAAAGGACGTCCATATTTATTCCGTCCGAAGGACGTCCATATTTATTCCTTCCGAAGGACGTCCAACATGGGACGTCCGTTTATAGTCCATGGACGTTAGGACCAAAAATGGACCTATTTTGGACGTCCAAATGACGTCGTGTGCTATTAGGGAATTGTCCGTATTTCGTCCAGTATATATACGTCCATATTTGTTCCATCCGAAGGACGTCCAACGTCGGACGTCCATTTTTATTCCGTCCGAAGAATGTCCAACGTCGGACGTCCAAAGGACGTCCATATTTATTCCTTCCGAAGGACGTCCAACGTCGGACGTCCATATTTATTCCTTCCGAAGGACGTCCAACGTCGGACGTCCAAAGGACGTCCATTTTTATTCCGTCCGAAGGACGTCCAACGTCGGACGTCCAAAGGACGTCCATATTTATTCCTTCCGAAGGACGTCCAACGTCGGACGTCCAAAGGACGTCCATTTTTATTCCGTCCGAAGGACGTCCAACGTCGGACGTCCAAAGGACGTCCATATTTATTCCTTCCGAAGGACGTCCAACATGGGACGTCCAAAGGACGTCCATTTATAGTCCATGGACGTTAGGACCAAAAATGGACCTATTTTGGACGTCCATTGGACGTCGTGTGCTATTAGGGACGTCTCAACTGCATAGAGAAGAGTCGACCAGACGTAGCATTTTGATAAACGTAGGCGTAGTCGAATTTCGAGTTTAATTCGAGAATCACAATCAAATACGTCTGGACTACCGATAAAATACATCAACCTGACCAGATTATTCTACTAAGGATACAGAGCCAGACTCCAGACTGGAACATGTGGAAGAAATGATAGACGATATAGCTATACAAAGTGAAGGTAAACAAGGATGCAATACTGTCCCCGACACTATTCCTAACCGTCACGGATTAGATCATAGAGAAAGTAAGAGATAAAAAAACAGGTGTTAGGTGGAACTTGCACAACCAGTTGAAGAACTTTCAGTTCGCAGACAACATTTGTTTCCGAAGAAAATATAGCAATATCCAGAAGAAGATCGACAAACTTGCAAAATACTCCAATGTAATGGGTCTTAAGATGAATACAGAAAAAAAGAAACTCTTAAAAAACAACAGCAAAAAAGAATTAAAATTAGAATAAGTGAAAGCCAAATAGACTTTGGTAGGCCAAAGGTACATATGTAAAAGACAGTAGTATAAAAAGACAGTAGTAGATCAGATGTAAAAAAAGGAATAGTAAGGGCACAACATACATATATAGTATATCTCATTAAATAAAATCTGGAACACACTCAGAATCTTGACGACAGGACAGGAAGAAACAACTAAAAAAATTACAAACCTTTATGAATAAATCATAAATTGAAAAGAAAACCTAAAAATATACTAGCTTGATAAAATAGCAAACGCAGAACAACAGAGAAGAACAAAACAAGAGAAAATAAAAGTCACGATTATAAGAAGACACATACCTACACTAAGAAAAGAAAAGACCAAGTTAATACAAATAATCGTATATAATCAATAATCAAACAGGCCGAAGACCGGATAATAGCTAAAGAAGAAATATGTAACAAGAGATCATAAAAGAATTGGGCTGAGATTGAGAGAGTTAAACAGATGGCGAGAAATAGAGAGGAATTGAAACGATTTGTAGACGATATTTCGAAGGAATAAACCAGAGGATGCGCTGATTTAATTTCTTATAATTATAACTTATAATTTATGAACAATGGAAGAAGGCAATAATTAAATATGGAATTAATTTTAATGGTAAATCAAGTTTCGCGGTTATAAATTTAAATTTTTGTTAGAAATCTCACTAGTAGATATCTGTAGCTATATACAGCTACAGACATCTACTGGTGTACGTCCAACACTATGAAACTAAAAAAGTTTTCTAGAAGTAGAATTCGTCAAAAGTTCTATCTGACCTTCATAGATGGCGATGGAAAAAAGGTGTTCTGTTTGCGCTCTATTTATAACTTGTTAAATTTGTAATATTTATCCTTCTCTGTAAACTATTTAATTCTCCTAAAAAGTTAATATATTAAATCAGTCAATTTTTATAAATTTGTGTTTTATATTCTATACATAGTGTAATTTGTTTCTAGTTGATTTGTTGCAATTTTTTTAAAAAATTTTATGGACTAATATTTTTTTAACTACCGACATCTATTGATGTACATCCAACACTAGGTAACTAAAAAAGTTTTCTAGAAGTAGAATTCCTCAAAAGTTCTATGTGATCTTTACAGATGGCGCTGAAAAAGATAGGTTAGTTAATAATTTCTATTTTATAACTTGTTAAATTTTGTAATATTTATCCTTCTCTGTAAACTGTTTAATCTCTCCTAAAACGTTAATATATTAAATCAGTCAATTTTATAATGTTGTGTTTTATAGTATATACATAGTGTAATTCGTTTCTAGTTGATTTATTGCAATTTTTTTAAAAATTTTTATCGACTAATATTTTTTAACTACCGACATCTATTGATGTACATCCAACACTAGGTAACTGAAAAAGTTTTCTAGAAGTAGAATTCGTCAAAAGTTCTATGTGATCTTCACAGATGGCGCTGGAAAAAGGTAGGTTAGTTAATAATTTCTATTTATAACTTGTTAAATTTTGTAATATTTATCCTTCTCTGTAAACTATTTAATCTCTCCTAAAAAGTTAATATTAAATCAGTCAATTTTTATAAGGTTGTGTTTTATAGTATATACATAGTGTAATTCGTTTCTAGTTGATTTGTTGCAATTTTTTTTCTGGAAAAAAGTTTATCAAAATGCCAGTTTTTCACACAAAAACAATAGAATCTATTTTGGATCCAGTTGCACAACAGGTAAGCAACTATACACCTATTAAAAGTATTAAAAATCTCTGATTGTTCATTCACTATTTTTAGAAATATTCATATGTCCCATTTGTCATGCACCATTTATTTTTTTTCTTATTCTTGTCTTGTCCTAATTTGTGGACTATTCTAAGTAACTGATTGGCCCAGCCTTTTAATAAGTGGGTAATAAATATACTGGGAAAAGATGAAATAAATGAATTTTTTTCTTATTATTAAGTGTACAGTAACAATGTGTTATCACCCATTTCAAAAATACATTGCTTATTTGCACTTTGTTTTATTTTTAAATAGATAATATTGTTTATAAAAAATGTATTTTTAACATCTGTTAGCAATATAATTTTTAATATCATCTTAAGTGTTTACATTATTATTTTCACCAGTCCAAATATAGTAAGGATACCATTTCTAGATTCTAATGATACTGTTTGTTAATGAAATATTTGAACCCACATGTATGTTAATTTGCTCCATTTATAGACACCTTACTAGAAAAGTAGTCAAAATTTTCTCAGGTAAAACTGGGTGTGTCATATTTTTCTATTTTGGTTTCCAGTTCTGTTCATTCAACATTATAATGTTTTTTTTTAATATATGGTCCATGAAAGCTTCTTTTAAAATATTTATATTTTTTAATTCATCAATAAATAGATCAAAGATATTTTTAAATGTTATTGTTTTTGGAAGCTATTATGCAGTTTTAAAAATTTAATATTTATTTGAGGTAAACCAATTTAAAAAAATCTAATAAGTATCAAATTTTATCCCCCAATTTGTTACACTACTGTAGCAGAAATACTTAGCATATATAATAATTTTTTAAAAAAGAAATAAGTAGGTACATAATAATTTTTTTTGAAAAATTGTTATATTCTAAGCTAAAAACCCAAGTTGCTTGGGCTAAAAATCTTGAAATAAGATACAAAATAAATCCAAAATATTTAAGAGGACAAAAAAAGATCAAATAGTGGATGATGAATAATGGGACATTGTAAATTGAGAGCAAAAATAGAAAAAATAGTAAATTCAAAAGACAGGTTCACACCTTATACTGTCACTAGAAAAATCACCAGATTCATCTTCTTTTTTGGTTGATCATAAGAGTAATCCATAAAAATATTATATTATACTAATACGTCAATAAAGATTTCTAAAAACAAGTATTCTTTTTAATAACTGCAGACTAAAAAGAAGTATACATAATAGTAGAACTATAAATGAGGAAGTCGAGAAAATACAGTTTACTGAATGGCCTGTAACAATTAGAATAGATTCTTCTGAGAAAATAAAGGGAAAAATGTTCTCTCAGTGGTTGGCACAGTAGTATCAGAAACTAAAATAAGTAACCAGCTAAAAATATTAAATTTAAAAAGTTTTTTTCAATACCTAAATTAAATAAAAGAGTACTGGACTGAATTTAAAAATTTAAAGACTAATGTATCTTTCAAACTATATATTATTTGACCCCTACTGCCATTAAAAAATGTTGGGGTGATTGTTAGTAAAATAATCAAAAATACCAGAAAATGTGACCCCTTTAAAAAACAGTTTTTCAAAAATGTTGTCATAGTTCCTGATAATGCCTGTTTTTTTTTCGGCCACTCTGTGTGAGATATTTAATAAAAATTAAATAAACCCCATTTGTTCTGTTATTTGAATGATAGAATAATAGTTTAGGTCCACCTTTAATTAATAAAAAGAATGTGTGTGTACTTTGTACGCACGTAAGAAGTTATTCTTCTATTATATAATTTCAACGAAGTAAATATACTTAACAGGTTATTTGTAGGTATTTCATTTAAATATTAAACTAATTTTCTTATCTACCACTTTCAAAAAATTTTTATTAAAACAACCAAAAATTAAAAAAAATATGAATCGTCCAGGATTGGAACCCGCGACCTTCCGTGTGCTTCCTTTCTCTGACCCACTGCTCTACCAACTACGCCAGCGAGCCACTTAAAATGACACATAAGTCTCGGATATAATTACACAACATGGTGACAAATAGACATATAAAAATGTTATACCTACATAATATTTTATTATTTTACTACACAGAAAGACAAATCCAAAAATTATAATAAATAATACATTTACTAAAAACACTAATATATTCTTTTAATGACTTATTTGCACTGATACATAATATACATACATACCTATCTTGAAAGATTAGCAACTTAACGCCAAAAGAAGAATACTTCAAAAAACAATAAATAACGTAAAGTAGGCCATACTAATTTGTTTGAATATTTCATTGAATGTAAAACATCGCGCCATAAGGGTAACATGCAAAAAATAAATTTGAAGAAAACATAATAAATATTTTTATAAATAATTAAGGTTTCATAAAAAAATGATTTTATTGTTGTCAAAAATTGTATTTGGAATTCAAATAAATGACCTGTAAAATGAATGAGTAAGAACAAAAATAGAAGAAAATGTAGAAATAACCAACAAATCAACAATCTCGTGAACCTAATTCATTCATTTGGTGATGTCAATATACGAACGAAACGATTGAATCCAATATTACTGAAGAATATTACAGTTTATTGAAGAAAATATATTCGTCCTACTTTATAATACCTAATATGTGTAATTCATATTTTCAACTTTATAGGTTTCCAAATTGGTCATCCTCCATGAAGAAGCTGAAGATGGAATACCTATGCCTGATCTCCAACAACCTGTTAGATCGGTCAGCAACGCTGTTTTAAATTTGGTTAAGGTAAGAGAAAAAATGTGTAATATTCTGCAGCCTGTTTTAATATACCAGGGCGGATCTGTTTTGAGGCGGATATGTGAGGTGGTATTTTGATTTTTACAGAAAAATTTGTGTGATAATTTCATTCATAGGAGATTCTGACCAATAGAAAGCTACAGAAATCTGAATTAAATCGATAATTTTTGATAATCTCCCGTCGTTAAGTATATTACGTCAGGTGCCCTTCGTTGCTACGAAAAAATACATTCAGTGACATTAATGACAATTAATGTTTTAAAAATTATAAAAGTGATGACTTTCAATCGTCAAATATTTATAAAAACTGTGTGTTTAATGGTATTGTCCTTTTCATGAGCATTTTTCAGTGCGTAACAAATGATAGAAAAAAGGGTAAGTCAGTGATAATACACATTTATGACATTTATTCTAACATGACATTTTAGTTAAATCTGACAGTTGTCACATTTTATTTTCAATTTGGAATAAAAACAAATCAAATGTGTTTCTTGCATTTATAAAATGGTATTTTCTTTGATTTGTATAGTCTTATAAATTATACAGATTATATTTGTAATATTATTATCTAATTAAAAAAATTATTTTTTTTATTATGGCGCCATCTATCGACAACTAGAATAACTAGAATAAATTTTGTAAATGTCTGTAATCACGGACGTGCCTTTTTTTCTGTCACATACAATTTAATGCGTTAGAAAGAAATCGAAAAACTGTGACGCACTGAAAGATGCTCATGAGAAAAAGAATACTTACATAAATAAATTACAATAAAATTTTGGTTTTGAACAGTTTTATTCATGAAATAATCGCAACAAATTGCACTCGACCTCTGAAATTAATATAGAATTTTTGCTCTCGTGACACTTTGACATAATTTCACTCGCCTTCGGCTCGTAACATTAAAACTGTCAAAGTGTCACTCGGGAAAAATTCAATAATTTCAGAGCTCTTGTGCAATTACTACTGATAATTTCAATAATAATAATTGACTTTCTTCCCTCTCAAATAGGTCGGGAATATTAAAAAAATGTAGAGAAACAATTTCTTATTCAATTATTTTCAACCACTTATATTGCACTTAGGACCTTCGTAATTCGCCTAGAAAATCTTTATATTATAATACAACAGTAAACCAAATTAAAAATACAATAATTGAAATCGATTAAAATCTTGCACAACAAAAACTAAACCTTGTATAAGTTTGCCAATTTTTTTTACTTATAAAACATACTCCACGTATTTACCACTACATTCAAATTATATAAGTTATAAACAATAGGATTGTAATCTTTAAGAGCGTAGGCGCAAAATTTCGGACAATGCTTTTTAAATGCATTCATTTTTTTTTCGAATCAGAAAACTAATAAGTATTTTTGAAAAATTCCCTGAAAAATTGTATAATGTTTTGAATTGAAAATTTAATGTGATTTTTAATTTCAAATATCTCATTCAACAGAAACTTTTTGTTAATTCTAGAGACTCTCAGCCCTCGGTAATAATATTCTCTTTCATTCCGTGTTTAAATTTTTCAAAAATATTTATTGGCTTTCTCAGGATTCGAAAAAAATGAATGAATTTAAAATCATTGGTCCGAAATTCTGCGCCTACTTTCTTAAACCATCACCTTTATTTTTCGGAGTTCTCTCTCGATAAAAATTTTCATATCTTTAAAATATAACAATTGGTATTGCGCGTGAACAATACCAAAAAAACTTAGGTGAAGAAAATTTCAATTTTGAAAAAAATTAGATTGCAAAATTATTATGATATTACTTAATATATTATGTACATATTAAAAGGACTAATAGATTGAATGGTGATGCTTTGTGGTATAAATTAAATATGTCTTAAAAAGTGGAGTTAATATACATTTAATGTGTAGTTTATTATTAGATTAATGATGCAATAATAAAAAATAGAAATGAAAATGATTGATTCATGGCACACAATGACTACTGTTGATCTTAATAAAACACTAGCACAATCACGTTATTTATTTTTAGAATTAATCTTAAAAGATAAGACAAATCAATATTTAACTGCAGAAATTAGAATTTTCTGATTTGCGATTTTGAATGGTTTGGTTAGACTTTATAAATAAAGAAATTAGTATTAAGGTACTAGTACACTTTAGAAGACCAAAAATAAGCATTTTTTCCAGATTTTTTTCTCAGAACTTTTATCAAAAATGAACATAAAACTTTTTATATATTAATATCTAACTCTTAGAGAATACAAAAAATATATCTTTTTTCATTTATGCACGTAGGTACACTAATATTGTAGAGGGCACCAAAGTCGAGGCCTCGAAAAAAAAAATAGTTCCGATGGCGGACAGTTAATCTCTGGATTGGGATCTCTGAAACAAAAAAATCGTACTGCATTTGAAAAAGGAAGGTTTCTTACGTGACAATTTACCACCGTTAGTGAAAAATTACGCAAAAAGAAGATTTTACGGAAATTTGACATTTTCAATAAAAAATATTTATTTTTTACTAGCTGACCCGGCAGACTTCGTACTGCCTCAATAGATAAGAACAAACTTTTATAAACAATAAACTTAAAATAAACAAAAGGAATTCGTAATTAATAAACAAAAAATGCTCGATGTGAATGAGTTTTTATTATTATTTTTAATGAATTACACATAATGTTTGAAGTAATAAAATTTAGTTAGAAAAAGTTTGCAGTGCAATAGTTGCAATCTTAAATTTGTTTTTCTTATAAAGAATATAACAGCTTTATTTTATTTACATTCAAAACAACCCTGTATTTATAATTGGGTTCGGGGTTGTCCAACTATATAGGTGTTGAAAAATAAAATAAAATTAAAATTAAATATCATTAAATAAAATGAAACAAAATTTCATAAAATTGAATAAAAGTTAATAAAAATAAATAAAACTGAATAAACTTAAATAAAAATAATAAATAAATTTAAAAAAATAATAAAATAAAAAAAAAATAATAGAATCTAATAAAAATAATTAAAATTTAATAAAATGAAACAAAATTAATTAAAATTAAATAAAATTTTATAATTTGCTGCTTGTTCTTTTCGTGTGCTCAGAACTTTTCTTCTGCTTGCCGTTCGTCAGAAAAGTTCGGTAGAGATATTTTTTGAAAGTTTCGAAAAATTAAGAAATTCATATTTTGCTCAAATTAAGTCCAAAAGTTAAACAGTTGCACTTTTCTTCGATGAAATTTGTTGCTCGTTCTTCTTCTGTCCTCAGAATATTTCTAAGGCTTAAGATATTGTGTTTTAGACACCGATTGAGCTAGAAAAAAAATTTAGTAAGGTTCTGTTCGGAATTCAGCAAGGAGTACACCGAATTAATTTCGTATTTTTCACGTCCTTATTGCGAGAGTTATGACGTCACACGCAACCCTCTTATGACGTAGAGGTATAAAATATAGACATAAACCTACTCCCGGTCCGGTCGAGTACACTTGCAAACTTTCATAAAAATGGGTCAAGTCGTTTCGGAGGAGTATGGCAACAAACACTGTAAAAAGAGTATTTTATACATATAGCTGTAAAAATTTTGGTGGCTAATAAAATGACAATATAAAACGTATAAACCTTCCCTGAACTTCCACAAATAATTCAACATCAAAATTAGCCAAATCGGTCCACACATTCTCGAGTTTTAGCGAGACTAACGCACAGCAATAGATTTTTATATATAAGATGCAAAACTTTAGATGGCTATTAAAAAATAACGGTCGAAGATAGAAAAGTGAAAATTTAGGGTTGTATTTACCTTTGCCTTCCACATCACATAAAATTAAGAAAAAACAGTTTGATCAAAAAAATAAAAAAATATTTTAGGGGGGCAGCCCCCGTTACGACGTACGGATATGAAAAATACATAACAACCTATTCTCGGTCCGGTCAAATACACGCGGAAAATTTCATAAAAATCTATTCAGTCGTTCTCGAGTTATGTGTTGGTAACTGTCACGACCTTCTTTTGTTTATATAGATGTAAAATATTTAAATGGCCATTAAAAAATAACGGTTAGTGATAGAAAAGTGAAAATTTAGGGTTGTATGTATCTTTACGTTTCACATCATATGCAATTAAAAAAAAGAGTTTGTCTGAAAAAATAGAAATAAATATAAGGGTGGCAAGCCCCCTTAAGACGCACGGGTATGAAATATAGATAACGACCCACTCCCGGTCCGGTCGAGTACACTTGCAAACTTTCATAAAAATCGGTCAAGTCGTTTCGGAGGAGTATGGCAACAAACACTGCAAAAAGAGCATTTTATACATATAGCTGTAAAAATTTTGGTGGCTACTAAAATGACAATATAAAACCGTATAAACCTTCCCTGAACTTCCACAAATAATTCAACATCAAAATTAGCCAAATCGGTCCACACATTCTCGAGTTTTAGCGAGACTAACGCACAGCAATAGATTTTTATATATAAGATGCAAAACTTTAGATGGCTATTAAAAAATAACGGTCGAAGATAGAAAAGTGAAAATTTAGGGTTGTATTTACCTTTGCCTTCCACATCACATAAAATTACGAAAAAACAGTTTGATCAAAACAATAAAAAAATATTTTAGGGGGGCAGCCCCCGTTACAACGTACGGATATGAAAAATACATAACAACCTATTCTCGGTCCGGTCAAATACACGTGGAAAATTTCATAAAAATCTATTCAGTCGTTCTCGAGTTATGTGTTGGTAACTGTCACGACTTTCTTTTGTTTATATAGATGTAAAATATTTAAATGGCCATTAAAAAATAACGGTTAGTGATAGAAAAGTGAAAATTTAGGGTTTTATGTATCTTTACGTTCCACATCATATGCAATTAAAAAAAAGAGTTTGTCTGAAAAAATAGAAATAAATATAAGGGTGGCAAGCCCCCTTAAGACGCACGGGTATGAAATATAGACAACGACCTACTCACGGTTCGGTCGAGTACACTTGCAAACTTTCATAAAAATCGGTCAAGTCGTTTCGGAGGAGTATGGCAACAAACACTGTAAAAAGAGCATTTTATACATATAGCTGTAAAAATTTTGGTGGCTAATAAAATGACAATATAAAACCGTATAAACCTTCCCTGAACTTCCACAAATAATTCAACATCAAAATTAGCCAAATCGGTCCACACATTCTCGAGTTTTAGCGAGACTAACGCACAGCAATAGATTTTTATATATAAGATTTTGTGGTCAAATTGTGGTAAATTGTCACGTAAGAAACCTTCCTTTTTCAAATGAAGTACGATTTTTTTGTTTCAGATATCTAAATTCTGAGATTAACTGTCAGCCATCATTTTTCGAGGCTTCGACTTTTGCGCCCTCTACAATATTAGTGTACGTGCATAAATGAAAAAAGATATATTTTTTGTACTCTCTAAGGGCCGGTTGTTCGAACGCTAATCAAAAATGGAATCAACTGATCATTATCAAATATTTAATTACAATCAACTTTGATTATGTTGCTGAATTGTCACTACTTGATTAGTTATTTTTTGATTAAATTGTATTAATTATATTATATTAAACATTGATTGATTATTTATTTGTTGCATAAACGTCAATTTGATTGATGTTTATGCAACGCATCACAATGGATGATTGGTGTTTTACGTCTATTTGATATCTCGATTTGATTCCCATCAAGAAAATTGATTACAATCAACTGATTGGCGTACGAACAACGGATTTTGTTATTTGATGGTTGTTAAGGGGTCTTGATTATAATCAACTTCTTGATTAGCGTTCGAACAACCGGCCCTTAGAGTTAGATATTAATATGAAAAAATTTTTATTTTAATTTTTAATAAAGGTTCTGAGAAAAATAGAGAACTAAAGGCAACAGAATCATGAAAATTGAAGTAAAGGGGTTTTGAAGGATGATTTATTAAATGAAAATATTTTCATCTCTTTGCAACTTCCGGTTATACCGGAAGTTGCTTATAACTTCGTTTTTTTAAATGGGACACCCTGTATATTTTTCGATTCTCTTTGATGTCTTCTTTTTTAAAATATGAGGTTTTTTAATATTATACAGGGTATTTTAAAAGATAATTACGTTTTTTTTATTAATGTCGTAGCAACATTCACACCCTGTAGAATTGTAGTCGTTTGACATCTAAAACTCTACTTACGTTTAAATGATTTTTAATATACTCTACTATTGTTAAGAATCATTAGTATAGCTAAATTTTAATTTTAGTATACAGGGTTGGTCGAAACTCGGAATGAGTATTTTCTGAGTTTTCTTAAATAGAACCCCCTGTATTTTTGTATTGTAGTGAAATGATATTTTATAGTACTTTTTTATTCCTTAAGCATTCCCTATACCCAACTGCTTTAATTTGTGAGTTATTGGTGATTCAAGCTAAACATTAATTGCAACAAAAAATACGTAAAATTGTGTTAGGTTGGCCGTTAAAATACTCAATCCCAAATAATTTTTCCGAAATAAATACATATTAATCCAGACTGGTCCTTAAAATTACCAATAATGGTTTAGCTATCAAAATACCTACGTAGTTAAAATTGTTGGTGCGATTAACAATTAAGCACAAATTAAAGCAGTTAGGTATAGGGAATGCTTAAGAAATAAAAAAGTACCATAAAATATCATTTCATTACAATACTAAAATACAGGGTGTTCCATTTAAGAAAACTCAGAAAATACTCATTCCGAGTTTCGACCAACCCTGTATAAAATTAAAAATTTAGCTATACTAACGAGTCTTAACAATAGTAGAGTATATTAAAAATCATTTAAACGTAAGTAGAGTTTTAGATGTCAAACTACTACAATTCTACAGGATGTTAATTTTGCTACGAAATTTAACCTCATATTTTAAGAAAGATGACATCGAATAGAATCCAAAAATGTAAAAATATACAGGGTGTCCCATTTAAAAAAACGAAGTTATAAGCAACAACCGGAATAACCGGAAGTTGCAAAGTGATGAAAATATTTTCATTTAATAGATCATCCTTCAAAACCCCTTTATTCCAATTTTCATGATTCTGTTGCCTTTAGTTCTCGAGATATTTCTAATAGGCCCTTTATTTGCCTCACCCTTTATAGAAAACTATTAATTTTATCAAAAAAATGTATAGAACGTTTTTTGCTTATAATGAATGTTTTTACCAACTCTTGCGGTCAAAATATAATAAAAATTTCCACCCCCGAGATGGGGTGGCAACCACCCCCATGGTAAAAGCGCCTTTCGGCATGATATAGATTATGATCCTTGAAATATACACTACTTATTCTCAAATTTTCAAGCAAATCGATCCATTCTGTAAAAATTGCGAGGTTTTGTCCTATTTTAAGCTTCATTACTTGGACTAATAGTTTGAGCAGTAAAATTCGTTATCGTAAACCGAGTAATTTCCTTTGATGTTTTACTACGAGGTTACTATTTAATGTGAAAATGATTAAAATACTGAATAATTCAACATAATTCAATGAGGTATTTACTATTAAAAATGCGGATGTGGGTAGTAGAAAATTCCAAAAGATTAAGTGGAAATGAGGATATGATATATTCTACTTGGAATTTACCGTAAGCGATAAGATATTAATAAAAATCTGTTTGACTCACTTCTTGGACAATATTATTATCAAATAACCTGTGAAATATATACGATATAACAGATTTTTTATTATAGTAGAAACGGAACTCTGTCAGAATGCGCAAAACTGGCCCTATCAATGTTCCGTATAAATGTCTAAGAAATTCGGTACAGCCGCTTTGAAGATAAGAGCTTGCCGATATTTTAGCATCCCATTAATCATAAAAATTAGTCATTAGTAGTCAATTTGCATCATAGTACATCTATTTTCTTAAGCAAGATTAATTAGACTTTTTTCTACTTTTAAGAACAAAAAAAGCAATTTCATTAACGGAACCGAATTCAAAATTGTTCTGCACAACGTTTTGAAACGCTATTTGTTTAAAATATCTCTTTTGTTTGTAAAAAAAAGAATGTGTGTGTACTTTGTACGCACGTAAGAAGTTATACTTCTATTATATAATTTTAACGAAGTAATTGTATTCTATTTAAATATTAAACTAACTTTCTTATCTACCACTTTCAAAAAATTTTTATTAAAACAACCAAAAAAAAAAAATGAATCGTAGAGGATTGGAACCCGGGACGTTTCCAACTCTGAGCGAACGCTCAACAACTAGACCACCGAGGTCATGTGATTGACACGTAACTTTCGGATATAATTATGAGTGCAGCTGATCTCACTACAACCAACTTTGTTAAATTTCGAAACAGTAATTTCACTTTTATTTAATAATGGTACGGTAAACAATCATCATTTTTTAATATGTTATTCCTTACAAAAATACCTTTAATTTAAGCACAAATAATTAAAAATCGTAAATTTGGGTCAAAAGTTATTAACTTTTTAAGAATTCTCATAAGAGCCCATGTTAAAACTTAACTTTGACCCTTAATAGTAATTAAACGGCACGGTAAAACATTTTTTAAAAAATCAAGTCTTAGTTTTTTGAAGTAAACTATAACATACTAAAATTTCATGCAAATCCTTAATTCTTTGCCGAAGGTGTAGAACGTCATTAAACTTGTGATATTTTGAAAATTGATCAAATTATTTTAATTTGGAATTGAAATGATTTAGGTGCACTTTACATCAACAATAAATTGAACAAGAAATTGACAAAGTTATTCAAGGCCAAATTTGACGAGTACAAAATGTATGGTTTGTAAAAGAAAATGAAGGAATTTGATGAAATAGAACAATTGGATATGTTTTATTTTGTCAAATTTCTTTATTTTCTTTTTATTCACGGCAAAATTGGATGTAGAATTGTGTTTTGTATAAGCCAAATTTGACCTTGAATAACTTGTTGTCAATTTCTTGTTCAATTATTGTTGATGTAAAGTGGACTTTAGAATTGAAAAAAAATACAACAAAACATATAGTAAGAAAACAATATATTAGGTGAATATTGATGGTAATCAAATTATATAAATAAAAGTATTACATTATTACATACTATGTATTTTGGCAGATCAAACAGGTAGGTTTATACCCATGATACATTAACAATTATTACGTACCTGTTGCTTTTAAAAACTATTTAAAAGTCACTACAATATTATAAACTGTTTTGTTTCTGTCCTCACAACAATAAAAGTAATATATTATACATTTGTTTACCTTTACCTTTTCCTCCAAACCACAGCTGTCCTACAGCTGCCATATTGGATAATTTTTGACATGTCATTTGAACATCCAATCAGAACAAAGTTATAATGCGCGTATGCGCCTGGGTGATGCGTATGCGCCTGGTTTTAACATATAAAAATTCACCCTCATCGCGCGTAAAGAAGTATAACTTCAAAAAATTATTAAATCGTATTGACTAAATTACGGTTCTATTGAACTTGGTAGATACTCACACAATGTTGCCAAACTGAATTTTGTTATATTCGGTTTAAATTTTCTGACTGATTTCCGAGCCGACTATAAAATGTCTATTATTTATCAAGCTCTACATGACTGAAGAATTTAATTTTTTCTTACAATTATTATTACATTAATCCTATTCGATCAGGGCATTTAGAACTAATAATGTCAGAATAAATCGATTTTTAAATAGAGCACCTAGAGACTTGCAATTTTTATCGTTGTATTCAGGATGATGTCAGGAAAAAAGTATACTATAAAAAATGGGTGGAAATGCACAATTGCATTTACAGTGCATAAAATACATACACAAGTGCATAAACATGTCAAAATTAGTATATTATAATACTCTGGGCTAATTAGCAAAATTCATGGAAAAGTTATTTACCAGCAATTTTATTACTGGAATCGAATTATAAGATCCTATATATTAATAATATAGGTATGCAAAGTCCGCAGATAGTGTGCTGCTTTTTTTATAAACAAAATGGCGCCGACAAATCGTATTTTTTTCAATTATTGCTCTATAACTCCGAAGATTTTAACTTTACAACAAAAACACTCAAATAAAAATTCACCGCAATTAAATTCTGCATAGAGATGTTTTTCACGATTTGCTCCGACGAAAATTTTCCTCGGAAAATTCGGGTTTTCCTAACAAAAACTCTAATTTTCAAATAAAGTTTTAGGTAAGTAATTATTAATCAATAATTAAATAACTTAGTGACATCAAAGCTTTCTTGGTATAGATTGTAATTCCAGAAGCCGGTGAAAATTAAACGAATATTTTAGCAACAATTCAATTGTTAATTAACAATTTACGATCGCAATAATAACCAAAATAATCATGATACATTGGTCAAACTTATAAAGATTATAAAGATGAGATGCTTATTTAATATTTTATCGACAAAATATAAATTTTTCTTTTTTTTGCATAATCTTTAAATTTTGAAAAAAAAATAGTTATAATACGCTGGTCTAATTAGTAAAGTACAAAGAAAGGTCATTTACCAGCAATTTTATTGCTGGAATCGAATTATAAGATCCTATATATTATTAATATAGGTATGCAAAGTCCGCAGATAGTGTGCTACTTTTTTTATAAACAAAATGGCGCCGAAAAATCGTATTTTTTTAATTATTGCTCTATAACTCCGAAGATTTTAACGTTACACCAAAAACACTCAAATAAAAATTCACCCCAATTTAATTCTACATAGAAGCATGTTTTTTCCGATTTGCTCCGATGAAAATTTTCCTCGGAAAATGTGGGTTTTCCCAACAAAATCTCGAATTTTAAAATAAATTTTTTGGGCCAATAATTATTTATCAATAATTATATAGCTTGGTGAAATAAAAGCTTTCTTGGTATAGATTATAAATTCAGAAGCCGGTAAAAATAAAAAGAATATTTTAGCCACAATTCAATTGTTAATTAACAATTTACAGTCGCAATAACAACCAAAATAATCATGAGACATTGATCAAACTTTGAAAGATTATGAAGGTGTGATGCCTATTTAATATTTTGTGGACAAAATATAAATTTTTGATTTTTTTGCATAATCTTTAAATGTTTAAAAAAAATTGTTATAAAAAAATTAACATTTCTCAGAAATTGTTTATTATATTCTAATTTTATAAAATACTTAAAATGCGTATTTCATAGGTCTTGAAAATGAATGCTTTAAAAAAATTTTCCAACCATTTGCTAAAAAGTTATGAAACAGCAAAGTAAATATACGATTTCTCCGTTGTTTATAATTTGTTTTATTTGTTTCAAAGCTTAAAAGTGAGTCTATGGTACAATATAATTACTCACAAAGAATGTCAAAAATTAGTGCAATGGTTATATTTTAATCAAAGATTAAAAATGCTTTTTTGTAATTTTTAGCGCAAAAGTAGCCCTGATACAGAGTCGGAGCTAAAATGTTCACTCAAAGCGACTGACACGCAGCATACATTATTTATAAAAGTGTACGTCTCGCGCGGCCGGTCGTCGCTCCGAGTGAAAATTTTAGCTACAGTGCTGTATTATTCTACTTTCGCGCGTGTAAATTACAAAAAAATATATTTATAATCTTTAATTAAAATATAACCATTAAACTGATAATCGATATTTTTTTGTAAATAATTAGCTTGTACTTTAAACTCACTTCTACGCTTTGAAATAATTAAAAAAATTATAAACACCGTATAATCGTATGTTTACTTTGCTGTTTCATAACTTTTTTGCAAATGGTTGCAAAAAAGTTTTAAGGTGTTTTAAAACTTTCTGAGAAATGTTAATTTGTTTATAACTATTTTTTTTAAACATTTAAAGATTATGCAAAAAATTAAAAATTTATATTTTGTCGACAAAATGTTAAATAGGCATCTCATTTTTATAAGATTTCAAAGTTTGATCAGTGTATCGTAATTATTTTGGTTATTATTGCGACCGTAAATTATTAATTAACAATTTAATTGTTGCTAAAATATTCGTTTAATTTTCATCAGCTTCTGGAACTATAATCTAAACCAAGAAGGCTTTTAAGTCACCAAATTATTTAAATATTCGTAGATAATTACTTATCTAAAACTTTATTTGAAAATTAAAGATTTTGTTGGGAAAACCCGCATTTTCCGAGGAAAATTTTCATCGGAGCAGATCGGGAAAACACGTCTCTATGCAGAATTTATTCACGGTGAATTTTCATTTGAGTGTTTTTGTTGTAAAATTAAAATCTTCGGAGTTATAGAGCAATAATTGAAAAAAACACGATTTTCGGGCGCCATTTTGTTTATAAAAAAAGTAGCACACTATCTGAGGACTTTGCATACCTATATTATTAATATATACAATCATAAGTTTCGATTCCAGCAATAAAATTGCTGGTAAATAACTTTTCCCAAAAATGGCCTATTCTCCTTTAATCAGCCCAGACTATAAGGGCAGCTTTTGAGATACTCTGTTTTTTTTTTGGGTTATTGAACATGAATACGCCAACAGAACCGACCCCCGGAGCACCTTTTGTAAGTTTTCATATACGCTGTCCTTCCATCTCCTTCTTATGTAGTCTACTTTTCTTTTTTGTTTTGATTTTCATGATAGTATTCGTATAGAGTATAGATATCGCTAATAAGAAATTTCATGATGCACTAATTTGAAATGAAAATGATATACTCATCAGGATTCTTTTCACGTTTGTTTATACTATAATAATGACAAATAAAAACATATTTGTTGTTTTAAAAATATTGCAACACTTATTTGTAATAAAGGTTATGAAAACACTTGGGAGGACAAAATCTCATACAGGTTTTTGAAAAGTTCTAAAAGGTATATTGCTGATAGCTGATGACACATCTTTGAAGACATACAGTTGACTTTGCGTTGTTTTTTAAACAATCATAAAAAGTGAAAAAATTATTTTTGCCTGTAAAACGTATTTTATACATTTTAGAGAAAAATGGTTCAAATAAAAGTTATAGATCTTAAAAATTTGTTTAATATGCGAGATTCTAAATTAAAATACATACACAATTAACCGAGATAATTACAAAAAACCCTTATTTTTGCAGTAATTTATAAATGTCAATAACTTTGTTTTTTGCATAATGATATGCAATGTAACTATTTGAAATTATCACAATTAATGAGTTATTGAAGTATGCTAAATCCCATCTAGATCTACCAAATAGTTTGTAAGTTATTCAATTTGTTTATCCTGGAAAGCGATTCTTTAAACAACTGTACTTGCCCAAACAGTGGGTCTAGACTAGGGTGACCAAATCATAAACTTGAAAAAACGGGACACATCCAAGGATCAGTAACGCATCTAGAATTTTAATTTTTTTGTATTGTTTGTGAAAGACAAGTTACATTTTTCTACTATTCTTTATATATTTTTCATTATGCTCTGGGAGAAAGGGGGTTTAACCCCTAAATCCCCCTCTGGGTGCGCCACTGCCAAGGAGGGTTTGGGGCGATACCCAAATAGGTAGGGGCGATTGAAACATGGTTTTTTAGCTAATTTAGGACCTATAAATCCTTTTCAATTTACCTTTGAATATGTAATTTACATACGATCAAGACTGCGAAACAGACAGAACACTAAAAAACTCCGTCAGAATGACATAGATCAACAACCCGTCAGAGCAAAACAGGGAAGAATACAAAATAGCGAGAAACAAAGCCAAGTCAACAAATAGAAAGAAGAAAAATGACTGGTTTCACTGGAGGATATTGAAAAAGACAGAGAAAACCATAAAACAAAACAACTTTACAAAAAAGTCAGAACAAAAAACACGCCCAGCATTAAAAGAAGACTAAAAATCAAAAAGGAGAAACCGTATTTGAAGACAAACAGATCAGACAAACAGAAGAATATTACGAAAAAATGCTATTCACTATGAAGGAAACACACTGCAATGAAGAAGTAAGGTCGTAGAAAATAACCACGAAGTAGAAATTTTCACAGAAGAAAAAGTACAAAAATAAAAAATATTAAAAACCTAGGAAATGGAAAAGCATCATGGGAAGATGAAATGGCAGCGGAATTAACGGAGGAAGAGAATTACATAAAGAAATAAACCATCTTTACAAAGCAAATATTTATGCGTCCCGAGAGACTTTTTCGGGACCCCGGGACAAATCGTTAAAAAACGGGACAATCCCGTTTTTACGGGACGTTTGGTCACCCTAATCTAGACTCTAGAGGTATTTAGATTATATAATATTATTCATTTTCTTCTTACAGGTTGGTCGTGAAACAATTAACAGCTCTGATGATCCCATTCTACGCCAAGATATGCCTTCTGCTCTTGTCAGAGTCGAACGGTCCTCAAAATTATTGGAGGAAGCTAGTGATATGCTTAAACATGATCCATTTTCATCTCCTGCTAGGAAACGGTTGATAGAAGGTAGCGGTGGTATTTTACAGGTAAATTATGGGTACCTAAATACCCTTCAGATTATTCTTTTCAGTTTATAGTTTATTACATATTATATATGTTTTATATTTTGTAGGCCACTTCAGCTCTTTTGTTATGTTTTGATGAGTCAGAAGTCAGAAAAATTATTAAGGAATGCCACAGGGTCCTGGATTATTTGGCTGTAGCTGAAGTTATTGAAACTTTAGACGAACTCGTCCAATTTCTAAAAGATTTGAGTCCTTGCCTGAGTAGAGTGACTAGAGAAGTTAGTGCTAGAGAAAAAGAGTTAACACATCAGGTAGTGCAATAGCCTTATTTTTTAACTATTTCTTGTTTCTTGCTGATTTACTATATTGTGGCATTTTATCGTTTTAGGTGCATTCAGAAATTTTAGTAAGATGTTTGGAGCAAATAAAAACTTTGGCCCCAATTTTAATCTGTTCCATGAAAATTTATATCCACATTGTATCTCAAGCTGGAAAAGGAGCAGAGGAAGCAGCTGAGAATAGGAACTATCTGTCCCAAAGAATGACTGATGAGATTAATGAAATTATTAGAGTTTTGCAACTGACCAGCTATGATGAAGAACAGTCTGATTTGGACAATTTAACTGTCCTAAAAAAATTGCAAAACGCTATTACAAACAAAATTAATGCAGCTAATGATTGGTTGTTTGTAAGTAAAATTTGATATTTTAATCAGTTTTAAGTTTACTTCTATCGTTCTTTAAGGGGACTTTTACTTTATAAATTGAAAAAAGGCAATTTTTCCGATTTTCAAAACAGTTTTCGATAAATTTCAATAATATAAAACACGTGCTCGCTTTATAAGTTTTAAAAATCAACTGTTGAGTTCTCTACTATACATAAATATATTTCAACCACATATATAAAGTGTACACAATATAAACGAAGAAGCAGGTGAGGCGTCGCGCGCCGTGTTGTATATAAACGAGTTTTAGCTCAATTGGGTACCTTTATAAATACAGCTATAACTTCGTTTCTATTTCGAATTTCTTAATAAAATTTTGAGACATCATTTCTATGATACTAAGGAATATTCTTGTGTAAAAAATAGATTTTTTGAATATTTAGAAAGTAAAAGTTCCATTAATTGTGTTTTCTTCTTCTTCTTCTTATATTATTAGGCCTCTTGATCTGTTCTTTGACTGTTGAATGTCAGCTATCTCGCCACCTTTTAAAGGGCCTTCCTATTGGTCTCTTGCCTGTTGGCTTTGAATCTCTGGCTATGCGGGCTATTCTCTCGCTGTCACATACTGATTCCACTCTCGTCGTCTCTGTCTTCCCCACCGTACTATATCTTGTATGTTACAGATATCTCTTATTCTGTCGTTCGGTATTCTGTTTCTCAGTGTTTTCCCAGTTATTGACCTCAACGTTCTCATTTCTGGTGTTCTCAGTATCCTCTTGGTTTCTGCAGTGTCACATCTTGTTTCTATCGCGTACGTCATGATCGGTCTTACACATGATTTGTATATGCGTACTTTTCCTTCCAGCCTCATATCTTTGTTTCTCCAGATGACATCCCTCAGACATCCTGACACGTAATTGACTTATTTGCTTGCTGTCGGACGCTCTCTTTAACATCTCCATAACTACATATTTCGACTCCCAGATATTCGAATCTCGAGACTTGTTCAATTAGTTCGTTGTTAATTACTATTTTGCATCGGATGGGTTCCTTTACACTACCAGGGATTTGGTCTTAGCTATTGATATTTTCATGCTGTAGTTCTTCGCCACTGTATTAAAATTGCTTTGTCAGCATATCAGAGGATTTTTATGTGTTTTTCTGCCATCTTATATCCTTTTCCTATACTTTTAATGTCTTCTATGATTTTTTCCATTACTAAATTAAAAAGCTTGCCCCTTGTCAGATTCCAGAGTTGATTTCTACTTCCAATGTTAGTTCATTCTCGACTTTTATTCTGGTTTTGTTCTTCGTATTAATGTATTTCATTATCCTTATCATCTTGTTAGGCTGATTTTTCACCTTTAGCAATCTTAGCACATCTTTTAATCTTACACAATCGAATACATAGTACACTTTAGAAGACTAAAAATAATAATTTTTTTCAGGAATTTTTTTCTTTGAACCATTATTAAAAATGAACATAAAACTTTTTACATATTAATATCTAACTTTTAGAGAGTACAAAAAATATATCTTTTTTCATTTATGCACGTAAACTAATATTGTAGGGGGCGCAAAAGTCAAGGCCTCGAAAAATGATGGCGGACAGTTAATCTCAGGATTGGGATATCTGAAATAAAAAAATCGTACTGCATTTGAAAAAGGAAGGTTTCTTACGTGACAATTTACCACAATTTGACCAAAAAATAAAAAATAAATATTTTTTAACCATGAAAAACTGAAGAAAAACGGGCGATTTTTTCACAAAAATTTTTCAAATTTCCGTAAAATCTTTTTTTGTGGAATTTTTACTAACGGTGGTAAATTGTCACGTAAGAAACCTTCTTTTTTCAAATATCGTATGATTTTTTTGTTTCAGAGATCCCACCAAATCCTGAGATTAACTGTCCGCCATCGGAACTACTTTTTTTGGAGGCCTCGATTTTGGCGCACTCTACAATATTAGTGTACGTGCATAAATGCAAAAAGATATATTTTTTGTACTCTCTAAGAGTTAGATATTAATATGTAAAAAGATTTATGTTCATTTTTAATAAAGGTTCTGAGAAAATTTTTTTTGAAAAAATGCTTATTTTTGGTCTTCTAAAGCGTACTAGTAAGCACATAAATGCAGGTTTATTATATGCCAGTGCTTTCTCAGCAATTTGTCTGGCTATGAATATGGCGTCTATTGTGGACCTAGTTTTCCGAAAACCTTGTTGTTCCTCACTAATTGTGTATTCTTCATTTAGTTTATTGGCAAGTATTTTTGTTAAAAGTTTAAGAGTTGTGCTCAGCAAGGGGATGTAGGTACTTAATTGTGTAATTTATTTGATATGCAATAGATGCTTAAATTAAGTTTAATAAGATATCTTTCTTTTTTAGGATCCCAATGCAGTAAGAGGTGGTGTTGGCGAAAAATCCCTTAGACAAATTATTGATTCTGCCCAGAAAGTAGCAGACAGGTAACGAATCTTTGAATATTTTAAGTATAAAATAAGCAAATATATTAAAATTGTAGGTGCCTTCCTCAAGATGCTCATACAATCAATAAAATATGTTCTGATTTAACAACAATGACAGACGCCCTGTGCGAATTGAGACAAGATGGCAAAGGAACAACACCTCAAGCTGAATCTTTAGCCAAGGGAATTCGAGAAAAACTAGGTAATTTACAACAGGCGGTTATGAATGGAATTGTTGCAGTGGATAAAACGGGAATGCAACAGACAGCTCATACTGTCCAGGGAAGGTATGTGAATCATATACATGAATATATTAACGTATGTCCTAAAAGGAAGCTAGGACAAATAATCCCCACAAGTTATCCCTGGACAAAAAAATCCCCAGACAAAAAATCCCCACAAATAATCCCCGGACAAATAATCCGCGGAAAAAGATCCCCACAAAAATATTCCCCGGACAAATAACACCTGGACAAAAAATCCCCACAAATTTTTTTGGACAAAATACCCCAACAAAAAGTTCCGAACAAAAAATCCCCAAGAAATATTTGCTGCCGAATAGTTCTATAAAAGTTTTCCCGTGAATCCAATTGACTCAAATGGTCTAATGCTAATGGACTCTAATGGTTCTGCGTGAAATGTTTGTAGCTACTTTTTTCGTATTTCTAATGTATACGCTCTGAGCTTCGCTGGTGTCGCTCCTAGCGGACTACTAATTCAACTTTCACCGGTAATTTTTAAATTTATTATTTAATTGTTATCGCTTAATATTTACAACGCAAAAAAGTAATTAAATTGTAATCGATTTTTTTAAGATTTTGCTAATCATTTTGACGTTCTATTGATAAAATATGAATTTCTTACTTCGGATACTTTTACAATTATCGTGTAGATGGCGCTAAGATTATTAGAATAATTTTACATATTAGGGAACATTAAAAAAACTTAAATTCAGTATTTAAAACGTAAGTATATTTAAGGTAAAAATATATACCACAGCTTTGACCAACTAATATTTTTTATAATTAATGTTTTTAATTTTAATTTTAAATTAATCACTTTGACATTTATGTCAAATTTCCGGTAAACGTTTACAGACTTGCCACTACTGGCGCTCGCGAATTCGTAAATATCCCCTCTACGTACGAGCTCACAGCGTTCAAAATAAATAAACCTTAGTTGAGAGTAGTCACAGTAAAAAACTTTTGTTTCCAAAGGTGACTTGACATGATTTTGCTTTTATTATTAATGAAGGCAATGAATTTTGTCAAAATGAAAATAAACGGTTTCGTCTTGATTCAATTAGAGTTTCTTGCCATCTCCTGACACGTGTTTCTAGGTTTACACGTTATCAAGAGGGCTTTGCAAGAAGACCGATCTGAATCAAAACGCCCGACTGCTCGGTATAAATAATGAAATATTTATACCGGAGTATGGTTGATACGACCTCTAACGGGGAACGATGAAATGAGTGTCGACAACGATCCAAGTAAACTGTTTCAATCAATCAATCAATATTCTTTATTTCATCTGACTTTACAAGTATTGAAATGCGTCAAATACAATCTATGATCAGTAAAAACTATAAGTACATAAAAACAGTTAACATATAAAATATAAAATATACACAAAAACATACAAATTGTTAAAAAGATGCCTGCAAGTATTCCTCTAACGAATAGAAAGTGTTTACCAGAAGTAAGTCCTTAACTGTTCTCTTAAATACATAAATATTTGACTCTTTAACATAATTAGGTAATTTATTATACAAACGAAATCATGTTGGGTCAACGGTCAAGTGGCGAACAGGGGTCACCAAATCATTTCTGTAACGAAAATTGTAGCCACTCATTAAGGAAACATAATTTCTGCAAATAAAATTGCATCTATGTGACTTTACATACACAACACAACTGAAAATATACAGCGAAATTACAGTTAAAATAATTCATTGTTTAAAAACTGGTCTACAGGAATCCAAGCGCCTTCTAAACGTCATGGTACGAATAATTTTTTTTTTTTTTTTGAAGAACAAGCACCTTATTAATTCGCGAGCAATTTCCCCAACAAACTAAGTAATATTGCAAAATTGACTGTACATGAGCAAAATAGTAAAGTTTTAAGATATCTAGGGAGACAAAATTCCTAAGTTGCCATAGAACATAACAATGCACAGACAATCTTCCCACTACATAATCAACGTGAGAGCTCCAAGACAAATTAGAATCCAGGTAAACACCTAACAACTTAGTGGAGTGGCTATTTACCACTGACCCGTTGTCAAGTTTTACTAATGGACTCATCTGCATAGTAGAAGGTGAAAAGGTTACCATATTGGTCTTTGATCCATTTAAGATTAGGGCATTATTTAAACAGTAATGAGTCATACTTTAATTGAGTGACATATTGACGAAAATCAAAAATAAAAGAGGGCCAATGATACTTCCCTGTGGAACTTCGGAGAGGACACTTTCTTCTGAAGAAAATATATTCCCATTCACATTGACCTTAATTTTTTGAAACCTTTTCGATAAAAAGGTGTGGATCCACTTTAACGCAGTTCCTCTAACACCACTATGATAAAGTTTTTCCAGCAGTATTAGATGATTTACAGTTTCAAAAGCTCGTGCTAAGTCAAAAAACAAACAGATAACTTTAGTACCCTTATCAAAGTTCGATAAAATATGATTGCACAGCGCTAGTAGTGCATCTTGCACACTTATACCTTCACGGAAACAAAATTGAGACTTTTCTATAATGTTGTGCTTGTTAGTATACGAGAGGTATGAAATGCCTTCTCATATATTTTTGAAAACACAGATAAAAGTGATAGGCCTCAATAGTTATCAAATTTTGATTTATCGCCTTTTTTATGTATAGGTACAACTAAAGTAGTATTTAGAATTTGAGGAAAAATCCCTTCCTGAAATGAAAGGTTTACTAGAAATGTTAATTGTTTATGTATGTTATGAGATACATGTGTTAACATAGAATACGGGATCTCATCCAGTCCAGCCGAGGTTTTTTTTTGAGATATCTAATATACTTTTTATTTCTTCATCACTAACAGGGCAGGATAAAGGAAAAGGGAGTGTATAGGCGAAGAAAGATTCTTAGGATTATAGTCAGGTGAAGTTTGACTAATTAAATTTTTTTGGGAATTCGAAAAATGTTGACTGAAAGATTCTGCTATGTCATGAGGGTCATCCACAGAAATTCATAAATTATTTTTAAATTTACTTGGGTATTTAGAAGAGTTTCGATTTTTACCTCCGACAGTAGAGAGATATTGCAAATTTAACACAGCCTACGTTGCGCTATTTACACCGCGCTATTTTGACAGAATTGACATTTCTCAGACGTTTCATAAATGCAGATATTGCTCAACATTTTGGTTGCGGTATTTTACGGCTCAATTAAGATTAGTTGTTTATCTAATTTGTCCTCAAAATCCAGAATTTAATTTAGATGGAAGAAAGGTTTGTATTTTCTTCCAAATATCGAGTAAGAGAAACAAATGATCCTTGAATGTTCTCATAAATAAAAGATTTTCCTGTTGCACTCTTCATGTTTTCCTGAACTAACGTCAAATTTTCTGGAGAAGTCAATGGATTTTGACGTAAAACTTGTTTTAATAAACACAAATCGTCATCAGACGTAAATCTAATTCGTTTGCTACTGTCTGAGGTACCCATTTTAGCAAATTATTACGAATAAATTTGGTTTAAATGAAAGATAAACAACAAACATAACCTGAAAACAAAATAGCGCAACGAATACCGCACAGCGTAACGACTCCTGTAATAACGGCAGGCCGTATTTCCAATAACGCAGCGTAAGCCAGATATCACATCTGCGCATGCTCTACTGTCAAAATAACGCGTGCTGTAATACAGCAAGTGCAAAAAAGACTCAGCAATATCTCTCTAGTGTTTCGATTTATGATGCGCCAAGCCTCAGCCGTACTATTCTGAGCATTTATCATTTTATTATTGAAATAATAGTCTAAGAGCTAGTGAACCCTCCGACTAACGGTCGTCCTGTAAGGCTAGAAATTTTTCTAGTGATAATTCATAGCACATCAAGGCTAAAAACCATGACCTGGCAGGTCTCAGCGGTGCACATGTATCTACCAGGTGAATCGAAAAGTGCAAATTTAGGGGGCAAAATAAACTTTCTCCTGTAAGGTTTAAATTTAATTGTGTGTTTGAGTAAGTCATTTAGAAGAAATGTGTACAATGACAGGCGATTCTGAAGAGCATAAGACCTTGCCAGGCGAGGGGAAAAATTAAGGGTTTTTCCTAAAATTATTCTTTTTGCATCGAACAAATTTTTGTTATGTTTTTTGAATCATTTCAAACAGAAAACGTCTTTAGTGATTTTTCTCTTAAGTTAATAGTTTTTGTTATATAAGCGATTGAAAATTTTGAAAATTGCGAAATCGGCTATTTTTAACCTTAAATCGAACATTTATCTAAAAATTTCAATGTTGCCAAGGTACGTAGATATTCTTTAAACATTTATTTATGAAATCCCGAAGAGTTTTTTGCAATAAAATATCGAAAACCCCTTTGTTTTTTTAATTGCTAATCAAGCGGGTGCGACACTGTAGTATAAGTGAGGACGTTTGAGTTTGCATAAATTCATTATCTGGAGAATGGGCAAATTTCAAGAGAAATCCTCAGACAGGTCGATTTTTATTTTTGAATTAGGACTTTTTGGCATATATATAATACTAGTGACGTCATCCATCTGGGCGTGATGACGTAATCGATGATTTTTTTTAAATAAGAGTAGGGGTTGTGTGATAGCTCATTTGAAAGGTTACTTAATTCTCTATTCAGTAATATAAACATTAACATAATTATTTATACAGGGTGTACAAAAAAATGTTTTCTTCTATTTGTCAAATTTAATCAAAGTTAATTTAATAAAAAAAATTTTTTGTAATAAATAATTATGTTAATGTTTATATTAGTGAATAGAAAAATCACACACACAACCCCTACTCTCATTTAAAAAAATCATCGATTACGTCATCACGCTCAGATGGATGACGTCACTAGTATTATATATATGCCAGAAAGTCTTAATTTAAAAATAAAAATCGACCTGTCTGAGGATTTCTCTAGAAATTTGTCCATTCTCGAGATAATGAATTTATGCAAACTCAAAGGTCCTCACTTATACTACAGTGTCGCACCCGCTTGATTAGCAATTAAAAAAACAAAGGGGTTTTATTGTATTGCAAAAAACTCTTCGGGATTTCATCAATCAATATTAAAAGAATATCTACGTATCTTGGCAACATTGAAATTTTTAGATAAATGTCCGATTTAGGGTTAAAAATGGCCGATTTCGGAATTTTCAAAATTTTCAATCGCTTATATGACAAAAACTATTAACTGAAGAGAAAAATCACTAAAGACGTTTTCTGTTTGGAATGATTCAAAAAATCTAAAAAAAATTGTTCGATGCAAAAAGAATAATTTTAGGAAAAACCCCTAATCTTTCCCCTCGTCTGGCAAGGTCTTATGCTCTTCAGAATCGCCTGTCATTGTATACATTTCTTCTAAATGACTTACTCAAACAAATACTTAAATTTAAACCTTACAGGAGAAAGTTTATTTTACCCCCTAAATTTGCACTTTTCGATTCACCTGGTAAATACACGTGCACCACTGAGGCCTGCCAGGTCATGGTTTTTAGCCTTGGTGTGCTATGAATTATCACTAGAAAAATTTCTAGCCTTACAGGACGACCGTTAGTCGGAGGGTTCACTAGCTCTTAGACTATAAGTTTGCTTGGCTAACTTAACTTTGTATTCATGATTTTATTTTAGAATGTTATACCGTATTCTGAGCTCATGACTTTTTGAATATTTTATAGATCTGTAAATGTCTCTAATAAAAGCTCCCTCATTTATTAAATTAGAACCTAGTCAACTAGCCCTTATTTTTAGACTGTTTAGAAAATCGTCTAGTATCCACCGTTTGCAAAGGAAATGCTTTATCGAATAGTTCCATAATTTTTTCATAAAATATGCAAAACTTGTTATCCGAAGATAGATGTGAGTTTAGAAAGCACCAAGATTCCCTAGAGAGCAATTGATTAAAATAATTAATATTAAGAGTGCTATTAAAATCACGTTTATAAACAATAGTATCCCCCGAAAAAGAAGCATTCAAGTTGTATTCAACTTTCTGTAAAAACTGATTACTCACATCGGTATAAACAACACAACAAGATAAAAACTTAATATTTACATTGCAGAAAATATTATCAATCACAGTTTTAGAGTAATTATGTATTCTAGTATATTCAAAAATACATTGATTTAAACCATAAGAGGTAAAAACATTTTTTAATCTTAATCCATCTATATTGTGCACTTTTGGATCAAAATTTATATTGAAGTCACCACAGATGAAAATAATATTATTTTTGTTTAATATTTCTGATAACATTTCGTCCATTTTATTTACGAAAGTTTGTGTATCTTTTGATGATCTGTAAAAACAGCCAACAGTTATAATGTTATTTTGATATTCCAAATCAATCAAGGCATACTCAAATATTTTATCAATCTTAGCAAGCGAACAGTTTTTAATAGTAAATGCACCCAGGTTACCCAAGTTCGAAAATACCAAACGGGCGACGCTTAGAAAAATATTCGAACAATGCTTCTCAGTTTACCCATCTGAATCATTATCATTCTGTAGGTACTCTAATACAAAGTATAGTGAAATGAAAATAAACGGTTTATTTTCATTTTGTTTTACACCATACTCTGTATTTGAGTACAGAATGATAACGATTCAAATGGGTAAACTGAGACGCATTTTTGGAATATTTTGGTAAGCATCGCCCGTTTTGTATTTTTGTACCTGGGTAAACAGTTTACTTGGATCGTTGTCGACGCTCATTTCAATGAATTTTGTGCCAAAACTTTTAGGACATACGTTATCATATTGCTTCGTTATTTTTTGCTGTAGTATTTTTGTTGATTAGTAACATTTTAGGTTAGAACAAGCTAGAAAGTGGTTGTCTAATCCAGGTCACGATGATAAAGGTCTTGGACAAAGAGCTATCAATGCAATTGTTGATGAAGGTCGACAGGTAAGACATTTATTCTTGTTAAAATATTACCCAATATAAATTTAAATGAAGTGATCTCTTCCTCAGTGTTTTCTTCTGATCTGCCAATTACGTTGTTTTCATTTTCCTTCGATTTTCCTCGCTCTCCGTTCAACAGTTGTTCGAAATGTTCTCTCCATCTTTCCATTATATCCTTGTCATCGGTTAATATTGTTCCGTTTTTGGTCATTACTTATTTTAGCTTTATTTCTTTGTTGCTTCGTAGGTTTTCAGTGTTTTATATTTTACATTTTCTTTATTACCGCTTTCTTCCATTTTTTCTCCGAACTTGTTTCACCTTTCCTTTTTCTCATTTTTGACTATTTCTTTAACTTTTATTTCCTGTGTTTTGTATCTTTCATATTTTTGCTTTCTTGTATGTATTCTTTCCATAATTCCATCTTTTTTATTTCGATTTTTACCTCCTTATTCCACCATGATATCCGTCTCTCTTTCCTATTATTCTTGTAGTTCCACATACTAGCTTTGCTGTATTTATCATAGTATTTCCCCATTCTTCTACTATTTCTGTCATTTCTCCTTCTTTATCCATTTCAATCTATTAATCCGCCTTATATCTGATTATCGTTGTTTCTTCCCTTAACTTATGTATTTTAATTTTATTTACACACCCAAACCGTGCGAATTTAAAAAAAAACGAACACACGAATTCATACAATATTTATTTTAAAGCAATTTAATAACAGATGCATAACAATTAAATTAAACAATAAAGTATTTAACAAACAAATTGAAAGTAGTTGTTTTAAAGTCAGTATCGTACACAATTTCAATGTAAAACGAATAATGTTTAACTTGTTTTTATTAATTTTTTTGTGTATTTTGTGGTAGTCAGTGTTATCACCTCTAGTCCTTATGCAAGCTTCAGTTTGCGTGGGCACGCTCCTAATCAAATTATCAACATTTTGTTGTGGTAGGTTGCTCCATCCTTTAAAAGCAGCTTGTACTAGCCGTGCGGTGTTTTGTAGATTATCCCCGTGAGCTCTAATTTTTCTTCTAAGCATATCCCACAAATACTCTATAGGATTAAGCTCGGGTGAGCAAGCAGGCCACTCCAAACAAGGGATACCTTCTGCTTCAATTATGTCTGTAGTCACTCTAATGGTATGTAGAGGTCCATTATCATGCAATAAAATTAAATTTTCTCCTGTTGCACCTCTCCAGAGCCTGACTACAGGTTATCAACATACCTGTGAGCAGTTAAAGTTGATTGGATGAAAATTAAAGGATTTTTTTACGGATCACAATTCCTCTGCAGAACATTACACTTCCCCTTGTATATTTGTGAACAGATCTGACAGCTTTCGTTCTTGCTTGTCTTCCTCGACCTCTAAGTACACGATTTCGTGGGTCATCTGATTTTCCATCTGATTACATTAAATCCTGACTGTTTTTGAAAATAGCACCATTTGTCAATTCCCAATGTTCCAGTTTTGGTGGTGAAGACACCAATTTAGGCGATTAATCTTGTGCTGCCTGGATAACTCGGGAACCCATAACTGTCTCCTGCTGTATACTTCTTGGTACGAACTCTTCTTCTTATCGTTTCAACTGAAACAGTTACACCTGTAGCTTCCAAAAGCTGCCTTTGGAGCTGCAGGTGAGAAATGGTTGGGTGTCTTCCAGCTGATTGGACAATTAAACGATCGTGGAGAGCCGTTATTACTTTTGGCGACTTTCCCTTGCTTTATTTTTGAGCTTTACTAGTTCCTGTTACCTAGCATATGTTTTGGACAGAACGCCCTGTATTACGCCTAGCTCTGCAGCTATGTCCATCTGAGAACATTACTTTTTCCACAAGACCAATAATCTTTCCTCGTTGTAAGTTGTATAACCCCACATGAGGCATATTTTCGTTTTTGGACGCAAAAGTTATTTATTTTCGTTCAACTTGCAACTCAAGCAAATAATCTATACCGTATCGGGCTGTACTATCCGATTGTCTTATACATTTGTTTATTTTTAATAGAAACCTTTAATCTTCGCAACAATAACAAGTTTTTTCAAAAGAAATAAATATTACTTTGAAATACATGGTGATTCCATATAAGTTTGGGCGTGTGTAGGTAGTTGTCACTGCCTATTTCATAGCCTCTTTTCGCCCATATATCTCTTGTCCAGCTTCTCTCTGTTTTTCGTCCTATAGTATATACTCTGGGCTAATTAGCAAAATTCATGGAAAAGTTATTTACCAGCAATTTTATTGCTGGAATCGAATTATAAGATCCTATATATTAATAATATAGGTATGCAAAGTCCGCAGCTAGTGTGCTACTCTTTTTATAAACAAAATGGCGCCGACAAATCGTATTTATTTCAATTATTGCTCTATCACTCCGAAGATTTTAAATTTACAACAAAAACACCTTAATAAAAATTCACCGCAATTAAATTTTGCATAGAGATATGTTTTTCACGATTTGCTCGGACGAAAATTTTCCTCGGAAAATGCGGGTTTTCCTAACAAAAACTCTAATTTTCAAATAAAGTTGTAGGTAAGTAATTACTAATCAATAATTAAATAACTTAGTGACATCAAAGCTTTCTTGGTATAGATTGTAATTCCAGAAGCCGGTGAAAATTAAACGAATATTTTAGCAACAATTCAATTGTTAATTAACAAATTACGATCGCAATAATAACCAAAATAATCATGATACATTGATCAAACTTATAAAGATTATAAAGATGAGATGCTTATTTAATATTTTATCGACAAAATATAAATTTTTCTTTTTTTTTGCATAATCTTTAAATTTTGAAAAAAAAATAGTTATAATACGCTGGTCTAATTAGTAAAGTACAAAGAAAGGTTATTTACCAGCAATTTTATTGCTGGAATCGAATTATAAGATCCTATATATTATTAATATAGGTATGCAAAGTCCGCATATAGTGTGCTACTTTTTTTATAAACAAAATGGCGCCGACAAATCGTATTTTTTTCAATTATTGCTCTATAACTCCGAAGATTTTAACTTTACACAAAAAACACTGAAATAAAAATTCACCCCAATTTAATTCTGCATAGAGACATGTTTTCCCGATTTGCTCCGACGAAAATTTTCCTCGGAAAATGTGGGTTTTCCCAACAAAATATCGAATTTTCAAATAAATTTTTTGGGCCAGTAATTATTTATCAATAATTATATAGCTTGGTGAAATAAAAGCTTTCTTGTTATAGATTATAAATTCAGAAGCCGGTGAAAATGAAACGAATATTTTAGCAACAATTCAATTGTAAATTAACAATTTACAGTCGCAATAACAACCAAAATAATCATAAGACATTGATCAAGCTTAGAAAGAATATAAAGGTGTGATGCCTATTTAATATTTTGTCGACAAAATATAAATTTTTAATTTTTTTGCATAATCTTTAAATGTTTAAAAAAATTGTTATAAACAAATTAACATTTCTCAGAAATTGTTTATTATATTCTAATTTTAAAAAATACTTAAAATGCGTATTTCATAGGTCTTGAAAATGAATGCTTTAAAAAAAATTTCCAACCATTTGCAAAAAAGTTATGAAACAGCAAAGTAAATATACGAATTCTCCGTTGTTTATAATTTGTTTTAATTGTTTCAAAAGCTTAAAAGTGAGTCTATGGTACAATCTAATTACTCACAAAGAATGTCAAAAATTAGTGCAATGGTTATATTTTAATCAAAGATTAAAAATACTTTTTTTTGTCATTTTTAGCGCGAAAGTAGGCTTGATACAGAGCCGGAGATAAAATGTTCACTCGAAGCGACTGACACGCTTAAACTCACGCGAGTTGTGTATGTGGGCGGGTAGCTACGGTACTGTATTATTCTACTTTCGCGCGCGTAAATTACAAAAAAATATATTTATAATCTTTAATTAAAATATAACCATTAAACTGATAATCGATATTTTTTTTATAAATAATTAGCTTGTACTTTAAACTCACTTCTACGCTTTGAAAGAATTTAAAAAAATTATAAATACCGTAGTAATCGTATGTTTACTTTGCTGTTTCATAACTTTTTTGCAAATGGTTGCAAAAAAGTTTTAAGGCATTCATTTTCAAGATATTTGAAATGCGCATTTTAGCTATTTCTTAAAATTATAATATAATAAAAACTTTCTGAGAAACGTTAATTTGTTTATAACTTTTAAAATTTAAAGATTATGCAAAAAAATAAAAAATTTATATTTTGTCAACAAAATGTTAAATAGGCATCTCATCTTTATAAGATTTCAAAGTTTGACCAGTGTATCATAATTATTTTGGTTATTATTGCGACTGTAAATTATTAATTAACAATTGAATTGTTGCTAAAATATTCGTTTAATTTTCACCAGCTTCTGGAACTATAATCTAAACCAAGAAGGCTTTTAAGTCACCAAATTATTCAATTATTGGTAAATAATTACTTATCTAAAACTTTATTTGAAAGTTAAAGATTTTGTTAGGAAAACCCGCATTTTCCGAGGAAAATTTTCGTCGGAGCAGATTATTTGGGTGTTTTTGTTGTAAAGTTAAAATCTTCGGAGTTATAGAGCAATAATTGAAAAAAACACGATTTTCGGACGCCATTTTGTTTATAAAAAAAGTAGCACACTATCTGAGGACTTTGCATACCTATATTATTAATAAATAGGATCTTATAATTCGATTCCAGCAATAAAATTGCTGGTAAATAACTTTTCCCAAAAATGGCCTATTCTCCTTTAATCAGCCCAGACTAACAGTCAATAATTGGTTGTTCGCTTCGTGATATGACTTCCCTTGTGATCTCGTGTATCTTTTTGTGTTAGAAATGGTAGTACATTGAATGTTAATGTAATGTTTCATTTTAAGGTTGCCGACGGCCTACCAGGTGTTCAGAAATCAGAAATTTTACAGCTGTGTGATGAAGTTGATAGACTGTCTCATCAATTAGCCGACCTTTGCGCCCAAGGTTTGGGCAATTCTCCTCAAGCCCAAGAAGTGGCCAGGAAACTTTCCCAAAAATTACACGAGCTTAAGGAAAAAATTAATCAGGCCGTTGTGAATAGAGTAGTCGAAGATTTCATTGACATCGTTACTCCCTTGAAACAGTTCACCGAGGCAGCTCTAGCTCCTGAGGGAACCCCCGGTAGAGATCAGAACTTTTCTGACAAAGCTGCCAATTTGCAACAGTTTTCAAATAGGGCGGTGAAAACAGCTAAAATGGTGGCAGCAGGTAGGTCATTTAATGACTAAAATTTTTGATTGATGATTAAAATTTTTAATTATTTAGAGAGTATTTTTAAATTCTCTAAAAAATAACATAGGTCATACTGGTAGAACCTTTAACAAACATATAGCACACAAAATGGCTTTCATTAACAGAAAAACAGATTCTATGTACGCACTTCACCTTCTATCTAGATCATAACCATTCTTTTAATAACTAATTTCAAATTCTCCATACTCAAAATAAAGGCCTTAAGTTATCAAAAAACAGTAAAATCCTGTATAAAAGGTATATTTAATATACCTTTTATACAGGATTTTACTGATTTTTGTATTTCATGGTATACAGCCAACTACAGGAAAACTTTTTCCTTGTGAATTTTTAAGTTATCCTTATTTAAATGTATGGAAATTAATCAATTGAAAAATACGGATATAATTCTGAATGACCAACTTGAGACAAATAGCTCCCCACTCCTCAACTTATTCAGTTAAAGACTATAAAGTGTAGATGCATAGTAAAAATATTACACTTAAATAGAAAAATAGACCAGGCTGAATCTGTGAAAAAACGTGTATTTTTGGATGTGCGAGGTGTCATTCGGATTTTTGCAGATAAAGTTAGGTGGCAACTTCAACAATAATAATTGACTTATCCTCCTTCTCAAATATGCCCGGAACATTAATAAAAAAAATAAAATATTTAAAAAGTTTCGAAAAACATCGATTCTTTTCTACTTTCTTTGCTTATAACTTTAAAACGATTCATTTTGGAACAAAGTCGTACAGAAATAAAATAATTGAATTTTGTATGATAAACGACTGGTTAAAAATATCTTAAACTATGACCCTTTCTGCAAAATAGCAATAAATACAAAATAAGGGGGTAAAATAAGCCTGTTTTTATTCAATGTTTTTCAACCACTTTGGTGGCACTTAGAACCTTAGTAATTCGCTTAGAAAATTCTTATAACTTACTTAAATGGTCTACCAAATTTCATTAAAATCGACTAGATAGATTTTGCAGAATAATTTTGCAATCTAATTTTTTTTAAAAAGTTCAAATTTTTTAAAAAGTTTCTGAAGAAAAAGTAGACCATTTAAAAGTTTGCTAATTTTTTTACATATAAAGAGGTTCTCTACCTATCTAATACACAAAATCGTAATATTTAAGCGGCCTCGGCACTGTTTTAAAGTTATAGACAATATTTTGGCTTATAAATAAATACAGTGGGGACGTTTGAGTTGGCATAAATTCATTTTCTCGAAAATAGGCGTCTCTGGAGATAAATCCCGAAACAGGACGATTTTTATTTTTAAATTCTAATTTTTTAGTATATATATCATACTAGTGACGTCATCTATCTGGGCGTGATGACGTAATCGATGATTTTTTTAAATGAGAATAGGTGCCGTGTGATAGCTCAATCGAAAGGCTATTCAATTTTGTATTCACTAATATAAACATTAACATAATTATTTATACAGGGTTTGAATTAAAAAAAAATTGAATCAAATTAATTCCAATATTTAGATTATGTCATCACACCCAGACGGATGACGTCACTAGTATGATATTTATACCCAAAAATTATAATTTAAAAATAAAAATCGACCTGTTTCGGGATTTATCTCTAGAGTCGCCCATTCTCAAGAAAATGAATTTATTCCAACTCAAACGTCCTCACTGTATTTGTTTATAAGCCAAAACATTGTTTATAACTTGCCATTGGCTGATTGATGATGATGACTTCCCTGAGTGAAACTTTGTTTTAAGATTTTGCTTTTTTTTCAGGTAGTAGCTCAGGTAACAAAAAGCTAGCAGAGGCTCTTCAAAGTGCAGCTAATCAAGTCGAAAGTTTAACACCACAGTTAATTTCTGCGGGAAGTATTCGCATGAATTATCCTACATCAAAAGCCGCAGACGAGCATTTTGAGAATTTGAGACAACAATACGCAGATACTTTGACGAAAGTTCGTAATCTGTGCGATGAAGCCACGGACTCTGCAGATTTTGTGAAAGCATCAGGTAAAAAAATAAAATTATAATTGGCCTTCCAATGATTCGTTTAATATTATTTCCGAGTACACGTTAAACAAAGTTGGATATAACACACAATCTTGTCTGACACCTCTATGAATGAAAAGTGTGCTACTTATTTGTCGTCTACCCGAATAGAAGCTTCTTGATTCCAATATAGATCTTGTAAAAGTCTCAGATCTTTCTATTCCAATCATTTCTAGATATTCAAATAGCGTATCATGTTGGACCTTATCAAACGCCTTTTCAAAATCTATAAAGCAGACGTAAATTGGTTTCTGTACTTCCCATGATCTTTGACGTAATATTAGCATTGAGAACAAAGCTTCTCTTGTTCCCAATCCTTCTCTGAAACCGAATTGTTTTGTCTTCCATTGTTTCTTCACATTTCTGCTTTCATATTTTTCTATATATATATATATATATATATATATATATATATATATATATATATATATATATATATATATATATATATATATATATATATATATATATATGTTACACTTGAAGTTTCCGCGGGAGCTATATGTGCTTTCTGTTTCAGTAAACTACCTGAAGTTTACTTCAAGCAGCAGCGAGAAGCGGAACTACCTGACTTGACAATGGCAAGTGAGATCTTGCCGAAACGTCGTCAAAATAATGGTTTTTATCAAAACCAAAATTATTCAACGCGGAGTCAAACCCGGAAAACAACAGAAAGCATATATATATATATATATATATATATATATATATATATATATATATATATATATATATATATATATATATATATATATATATAATAATAAGCGAGTCTTCTACAGCTGGCACCGCTTCTCGCATCCTAATTTCCAGCGTTTTCTGTCGAAGCATTCTTCAGGTTTTATATATCTGGCGGTCATTGCATCTTCTATCTGAAGGTGTCCATACCAGTTAAGTCTTTTGGCTTCGATTGTATCTATTATATCTAGATCAATTTCCATTTCTCTCCTAATATCTTGGTTTCTCATCATATTTTTCTTATTATATGAAAAAAGAAGAAATTAATATATTTGTTTTTTAGAGGAACAAATGAAAAAACACACTTTTCTATGCGAAGAGGCTATTAAAAACAGACAACCTCAGAAAATGGTTGATAATACTTCAGCTATTGCCAGATTAGCAAATAGAGTCCTGTTAGTCGCAAAACAAGAAGCCGACAATTCAGAAGACCCAAACTTCATCAACAATCTGAACAGAGCTTCGGACTCATTACAAAACGGTAAAAACAAAATAATTGATTTATATTCTTTTATATATAATATGTTTTTATATATTTTATTAGCCGTTCCTCCCATGGTTCAAGATGCTAAGTTAGTTGCTGTTAACCCAAGTGATTCCCATGCTTCGTCAAGATGGAGAGATTCAAATAAAGCAGTAAGTACACATTGTTTGATACACCGTAAGAATTTTAGTAGTGTTTAGTTGATCAGTGTATATATTGTGAAACAGCATTTTGTAAGAATGATGAATTGTGTGCATAAGTGAATCCATTTTCTAAACAGGTAATAAAAGAGAAGACTTCATAATTAGTTTTTATTTCAACTTAGAAACAACCGGTTTCGGGCCCTACAATTTGCAGATCATCGTCAGATCCCCGATAAGGTTACTTGCCTCTAAAAAGAGATGTTACAGTTGTTATAAATTAAGTATATTTTAGGTATACATAGTTCTATAAGCTATTAAGTTTTTTTTTGATGATATGAGTGTATTGCGATTATACTTGATTATGTCAGGCCAGTGTTGGTAGGAAAGATGCATTCCCCCACATCGATGTAGTGGAAATTTCTTGAGAAGATATTGAGAATGATGAATGGAAAATTTTATAACTAATAAGTATATATCGTAATATTATCTAAAACAGGTAGTTTAATTTAAATTTTTATTATGAGGAACTTCGTTATTGACAAATTTTAGTACTGTGTCTGTAAAAGGGGTGCATTTGTTGGTTCAGAATTAATTTATTGAAATTATACTTCTTTAGGAAGTTGAGAGTGATTGGAAAAAATGTTGAGACTGATTTTTTATAAAAGTACAGTCATACCGACATTATGAAGTTAGTTGCTAAATCTTTCAAGTTACGTATGTATCAATGCAAATAAAGTGTGAAAAAATATACCTATTGGTGTTTTTAGTAAATATATTTATTATAATTTTTGTGTCTTTGGATTTGTCTTCGTTGGGAATAGGATAGTTAGTATTAAAATATGATGAAGAGAAAATTAAAAAATTTTAATTTATTAACGCTATTTTTAATTTTTGGTATTATTTTAAATATTAAAATTAGTTTAATATTGACCTAAATAAAAATACAATTAAACTGTTTAAAATATATTAATTTCGTTGAAATCATAATAATAGTATAAGTATAACTTCTTTCGTGCGTACAAAATACACACACTCTTTTATTTTTTTGTTTGTGATGACTTCCCGATTCCGTGATTCTTTTAGGGCCGGTTGTTCGAACGCTAATCAACATTGATCACTATCAAATATTTAATTACTGTCACAACTGTCAATGTCAACTTTGGTTGGGTTGCTGAAAACATAGTTAATTATAATTATGAGATTAGTTAGTCAATTAACATAACAATTATTAACATAATTGATTAACTAATTTCATAATTGTCATCAATAATTATGTTTTCGGTAACCCAACCAAAGTTGACATTGACAGTTGTGACAGTAATTAAGTATTTGATAGTGATCAATGTTGATTAGCGTTCGAACAACCGGCCCTTACTTTGTTTACTTTTTTTACGAAGCGTCTATACATGTTTGGTTAACTTTAAGGCCATACTCATCCCACTGCCTGACATTATTCCGGAAATACTCCTGCGTCTGTTCTTCTTGCTTGCGGCTTGAATGGTGGAGTGACAAATTTCCCATACACCGATGTACAGAAAACTATTTTCCCTACATAACCTAACCAACACCGTCCTGGTGGTAATATCAAGCTGATATTATACTAACTTTGGACCACTTTCGTGGTATCAGTCTGTATATTGTATTTCAAATTTACTGACAATGCACTCAAAATATCCGAATAGACTTAGTATCGACATCATTTATAATTTATAACCTATATCAACTGTCAAATCTCTGTTTTTGTGGTTAAGTAACTTTATCGGTGGCCTGATGATGGGCTTGAAATTGTAGAGCCCCAGACTGGTCGTATAAGGTACAATAAAATCACTTATGAGGAACTCTTCTTTTCTCAGCTATTAATTTGGTAACAATTTTAATATTTTTAAATGTATCACAAGGAAAATTCCTGTACTGGCTGTATACCATAAATCACAAAAAATAAAAACCTTATCTTGTAAAAGGTATATTTAAAATCCCTAAAAAGGGCTGTATCACAACAAAACGTTTTCGGAATCAATATTCCATCATCAGTGTTATCACAGGTTTACATGCTTCAGCCACCAAAATGTACGGGTAAAAACCCTTAAATTGATTTTAAACAGTTGGGGTTACATTATATTATCCGATTTTAAAGAATGTAAAAAATATTTCCAGATTAACCCCTGGCATCACATGACATCAACCATATTGGTTGGGAAATTGTAGGTAGAACCTTACATGGCAGAGTTGTCCCCAACTGTTTAAAATCAATTTAAGGGTTTTTACCCGTACATTTTGGTGGCTTAAAGCATGTAAACCTATGATTACACTGATGATGGAATATTGATTCCGAAAACGTTTTGTTGTGATACAGCCCTTTTTATGGATTTTAAATATACTTTTTACAAGACATGGTTTTTATTTTTTTTTATTTTTAAATGTATTATTTAAAATATTAGCTAGTTTAAACAAGAAGAACAGCATATAAATAAACAGAATTTAGTCATACGCCGACTCACTGTTTTAATTTTACAATATTTAAATAATTTCCTTTTTATTACTTTGTTTTTTAAAATTTTCTTTATTTAGCTATTAAATGCCGTTGGTGAAGTTCGCCAAGCAGTCCAAATCAATCCAGATCTTCCACCTTTGCCTGATTTTAATTCATTAAACTTAGGTAAGTGCATACATAAATTTTCAATAATATTTAAGTATACTTTTCTGTCAATACACTACTATGTATGTATATGGCAAAACCGTTGACTGATAAATATACTCCGTATTTATCAATCAACGGCTAAACATAAAATATTAACAATTCAATGCGTAAGATTTAGCAGAAAGTCGCTAATTGAACTCAATTTGTCGAATTTGGGCGCATCCTCTTTGGTGTTATTGCTTCGAAATTTCCTCTTTGCGTCTTTTCCATTTCTCTGTATTTCTCGCTCTATGTTTGACCTATTTCCATCTCAGGCTAATTCTGCCATGATTTCTGTTCTTCTCCAGCTATTATCTGGTCTCCCTATTCTTCTGTCTGCTTGTTGCTCAGTTATGGTTAGGTCTGTCTGGTTATATTATTTTGGTCTTTCCCGAGTGTATGTCAAATCAATTTCCATTTCCTTCTTTTAATCTTAACTGTTATTTTCTCTTGTTTTGTTTTTCTACATAGTTCTACGTTTGTTATGTTCCGTTGGTGGTTTACGGAAACAATTAAATGAAATTAAAATAAGTGTAAGACAACGAACAATAATATATTTATTTATTTTTGGATAAAAAAGGCGTGCTTATATCTCTTAAGAGGGTTTGTTATTCTTTGCGGGACGAGGGTTTGTGTCAGACTGACTATGGATGAACTGAAAACATTAGTTTTACATTTCTGTAGTTTTTAAAGAAGTTGAAGACTGATTTATTGACATAAGGAGGCTGGCCCTTTATCGTCCCGTAATCTATTATGCAATTTGCGTTTCCCATACATAAACTGAACAGGCCATCAACATATGGTGTTTTAAAAGCTGAGAAGGCATTTTATTTGAATACTGATATATTTCGTTTGTGAATTTTAAAATGGGACGTATCATTTCATTTTGAAAAAGTTATTAAAAATTAAAATTAGCAAAATAGTAATTGAAGCTTGTCGCCACAGATCTACTACCGCATTTTTCCCATGATTGATCTCAGATATGTAAGGTTATCTACTTCTTTTATTTTTCTTTCATTTTTTTTAAATTTTAGTTTCTTGGTTGTTGTTTCGTTGTTTGTTAAGAGTTTCGTTTTTTCTGTATGTATCTTAACCCATTCGCTGGCAACGGCACCTGACTGAAGTAACCATATCACGTACTGGCGCGTGATCGGCAGAGAATGAGTTTATGCCCATTACATTGTAGTATTTTGCAAGCTTGTCGATTCAAAATCAATTACAAATATTTGCTTTGCTGAAGCTACGTCCTACGTCAATATAAAAACACATTCTCTGTTTATAATATACATAGCATTATATTAAAGTTCAATACATAATTTATTTGTATTGTACATACGCTTCATAATTATTCACAAATCTGCACTAAACAATATTAACAATTATGATTAATTAACAAATTATTTTTTTCAGAAACTGCTCCAAACCGTTACTTTATTGACAAAGGTATATATTGGGTGCTTTCTAATTTTTTTCTATTTAAGTAAAAGCATTGTATTTGTCAGTAGTTTGTTTTTAATCACTTTAAAGAAAAACCAATACGCTACTTATATTTAGCACTACAGACCTTAGAGGCCCTTGGCTTCGATAGTCTTGAATAATTTCTTCCACTTTTTGAGGGCTTTCACTTGTTTTCTCCAGCCACTTATTGAACGGCATCAAATCACTTCCGTCTTGGTCTCCCTCTTCTTTTCTTCACTTGTTATCCTGCTTGCAAAACTCTTAGACGTTTCTTTCTTTTGGCATTCGTAAAACATGTCCCAACCATCTCACTATATGTGCTTGATTTTCTGTTATTTTGGGTGTCTTGTACATCTCTATTAGCTCTTGGTTTGTTCTTCTGCGTCATTCCCCGTCAGCTTCCTTGATACCACCAAAAAGTTTTCTCAAGATTTTACTCCCAAATCTCTAGCTTTTTTTCTTCTTTCTGATTCATTGTCCAAATTTCACATGCATACAACACCGTTTGTCTCACTATTGTCTCATAAGTTCGAATCTTGGCTACCCTGGGTACGTTTTTGGCTTCAACATTGCGTTTAATGATCCTACTGCTTTGCTACCTTTCAACATTCGTTTATCAATTTCCCTCTCTTCATCTATTTGTAACTGTTACTCCAAGGTACTCAAATTCAGTTACCTTCTCAAATTTATACTCTCTGTCATTCGTCCTTTAAGTGATTTATTTCTTTATTCTGCATTTTCCCGTCTAATTTGCATATACCTACTTGGTTTTTTATTGGTTTATAGTCAGGTTATATTTTCTAGCTTCCTCTTCAAATTGTTTGAACATTTTTCGAAGTTCTATTCTTGAACGTATCAGAAACACCAAGTCATCTGCAAAACCTATGCATTGTTGTCTTTTGTTGAGAATCGTGACGCTTGTCTGGATATTGGCTCCTCTAATTATTTTTTCTAGTACTAGGTTGAATAAGTCTGTTGACAGGGGGTCGCCTTGTTTTAATCCTCTATTAAGGTTAAACTGATTTGAAAAACGTCCTTCTATCAATGCTAACAATAAATATTTTCAAAAGTGAAACTATATAATATATGTACTATAAATGTAATGTATTATAAAGAATAAACTAAAAACTTTAGTATAAAAACTGTTAGGAAAATATAAACTAAAAAATGTACAACTCGTATATACTTCTTTACTTTTACAATGCTTTTATTGAACTTAAAACTGTATATAATCGATTTTTGCTCAGTAGTTGTAACCACGCGTTGTTAATGCTAAAATTTGTAGTTGGCGAGCCATTGCGAAATATACCAACACCTACTGGGGACCTTGGGACACTTAGTCCTACTCATCATCAACAGGGGCGTGTTAGTCCTTTGCCGAAATGGGCACGAGGTATATTTTCGTAATGTATTTATTTTCCCTAGATCCCTCTTTATACACCCTAAATACAATCAATTTTTATTGACAGTTCTTAAAAAGTTTGATTGACACTTCAAAATTTGATCTAATCTGTTACGAGTAGCTGTGTCAAACACCAGACTCAGTAAAACATAAGTTTAATTTAAATAAAAATGTATTCGAAATAATTAAATAACAAAAAAAAATTAACTTCTTGTTGAACGATGTTGAACGATGACGTTACGATCCGCTGTTGATATCTGTGCAAAATAAATACGATTAATGCTAGGAAAACTGCATCAAAAAGACGATATATTAGTCAGTACCCAAACAGCAAAGAGCAAGCCTAGTTTGGGTTAAAGGTGGACGAATTGATCAGTACTCGATTCGGTAAGGAACGGAAAAGCGACCAATCAGTACTTAGTCGCCGGCGGGACAGATTGGTTTTAAATTTTTTTATCTTTCCCAGTGCAAATAAAAATTGGTTGTATTTTTCTTACGCTTTTCTAAGAACACAGACTAATATTTCCACGTGTCGTCTTTTAGGCGATAATTCTGATTTGCTCCATCAGGAATTAGCCCCAAATTATCACAAAACAGGTAACTTTTTCTCTTAATGGTCCCTGTTGCACGCTTTCTGTTAGCTTTAAGCTCGTATACACAAGCATTATGATGGTGGCAGAAGTAAGCATGATCAATATATTATTTTAAGCCTTGAAAGATGTATCTGTATAATTCAGTGTGCTTGGGGAAAGCTTGAAATGGTTTTTTATCAGGTTTCGAAAATAGTAAAACTTTTTAAACATATTTTATTGCCAAAGAAATATAAAGCTATTTAAATACTGCTATTATTAAGATCATCACTCCACATGTTAGTATTTTGCTTTCAATAGTTATTTGTAACTTATTTTTTACTGTAAAAATAATTAAAATACTTTTTGAAAAGCTGTATTTTAAACAATAGCAAAAATTTTCTTTGGCATTGGGCGGACCAAATTCTAGTTAAAGTAAATTGTAGATATGCAATGGCTTACCATTGGTATAGCGACTTGCCATTTGTATATGAATTGGTGTAAATTTAATTGTTTTGCTTCGAGAACTGCCATTGTGAATGTCCTATTATTTCAGTATTCAATCTTCAGTTATGTAAGAAGAATACAATATTTATGATTGAGATAAATTAATTATACCTTGGCTGTAAATGGTGTTGGTTGCCATATATTCTGCATGTGCTTTTAGAACGCTTACATTTAGATGTGCTTGAAAAATAGCTCGTAGTTACTTTCTTATTCTTGTCTCTATTTTGAGCATTTTGACCACAAATTGTTTGATTACAACGTTTGTAAATAATAAATACCGAGAATAAATCAGATATTGCTGTTGTATCTTTAATCGAACATTAAAATGCTTGGTTTATTTTATCAGAAACAGAGCATTATTTTGTCAAAGAGGCATCAGACAGGGATACATTTTCTTCCACCTGCTACTTAATATCTGCTCGGATATAATTTTTAAACGGGCTTTGCAATATAAAGACGTTGGGTGAAAATCAATGGTAAATTGATCAATAATCATAGATACGCTGATAAAACTGTTATTTCATGCGACTTTCTCCAGGGTCTTTAAGAGTTATTACGTTAAGTTAACACAACAGAAAGAGAAATGGATCTTAAAATGAATGCTTCATGACAAAATGTATGATATTTAGATGCCAACCTCACGACAGTACTTCTCTACCACAGATAGATCAAAAAAATATTGAGAGAGTTACTTATTCTTCTGCAACCAGTGTTATTACATGGCAAAGAGGCGTTTGAGATGTGGTTGCATAAAAGAATACTAGGAATACCCTGGACAGCAATGCAGACCAACGAAACTGTGTTAAATAGAGCAAAAAGTCGTTTGTAAGTTACTGAAAACTATTAAAATGAGGAAAATTTCTTATCTAGGGCATGGCTTTTAGAGGAGACCGGTACAAAATTCTTCAGTCTATCACGAAACGTAAAATCTAGAGCCGGAGAGGAATTGGAAGGAAGCAAATGTCTTGGCTCGGAATATGCAGTGCGTCGAACAACTATTCTGGTTATCTAAACATTGTGAACAACTTGTCAACGTAATTGCCACTATCTATCTTCGAGCCTTAATCTATCCATCTTTGGACATAGGGCTCCCCTTCTCTTTTCCACTGGTTTCTATCCAGCGCTGTGGTCATCCATCGGGATCCGGCATGCTTCTTGAGGTCGTCGCTCCATCTCATCTGAGCCCATCCTCTTCCTCTCTTGTGTTCGCATGGTCGCCATAGTCTAAGAGCTAGTGAACCCTCCGACTAACGGTCGTCCTGTAAGGCTAGAAATTTTTCTAGTGATAATTCATAGCACACCAAGGCTAAAAACTATGACCTGGCAGGCCTCAGCGGTGCACGTGTATCTACCAGGTGAATCGAAAAGTGCAAATTTAGGGGGTAAAATAAACTTTCTCCTGTAAGATTTAAATTTAAGTATGTGTTTGAGTAAGTCATTTAGAAGAAATGTGTACAATGACAGGCGATTCTGAAGAGCATAAGACCTTGCCAGGCGAGGGGAAAGTTTAGGGGTGTTTCCTAAAATTATTATTTTTGCATCGAACAAATTTTTTTTAGGTTTTTTGAATCATTCCAAACAGAAAACGTCTTTAGTGATTTTTCTCTTAAGTTAATAGTTTTTATTATATAAGCGATTAAAAATTTTGAAAATTGCGAAATCGGCCATTTTTAACCCTAAATCGGACATTTATCTAAAAATTTCAATGTTGCCAAGGTACGTAGATATTCTTCAAACATTGATTGATGAAATCCCGAAGAGTTATTTGCAATAAAATATCGAAAACCCCTTTGTTTTTTTAATTGCTAATCAAGCGGGCGCGTCACTGTAGTATAAGTGAGGACGTTTGAGTTTGCATAAATTCATTATCTCGAGAATGGGCAAATTTCAAGAGAAATCCTCAGACAGGTCGATTTTTATTTTTGAATTAGGACTTTTTGGCATATATATAATACTAGTGACGTCATCCATCTGGGCGTGATGACATAATCGATAATTTTTTTAAATAAGAGTAGGGGTTTTGTGATAGCTCATTTGAAAGGGTATTTAATTTTCTATTCACTAATATAAACATTAACATAATTATTTATACAGGGTGTACAAAAAATTTTTGAAGTTATACTTCTTTACCGGCGATATGAGGGTGAATTTTTATATGTTAAAACCTATGATCCCGGCGCATGCGCATTATAACTTTGTTCTGATTGGATGTTCAAATGACATGTAAAAAATTATTCAATATGGCGGCTGTGGCACAGCTGTAGTTAGATTATTTATGGTTGTTGCGTTTTAAAATTTGTGTGAAAAGAAACAACAAACAAAAGTTAGTTAATAGTTATACTGCCTTTTTAAATAGTTTTCATATACCTATATTTTTGGACTTTTGGACTATTTTGGACAAGGAAAACTCATTCTAATTTGGTAAGTAGTTTTTATTATAATCATATTGTAATTATACATTTGGATTAGGTTGAAATACAGTAGAGCGTCGATTATCCGAACTAATTGGGGGACATAGGTGTTCGGAAAACCGATTTGTTCGGATAATCGAACTACAATATATTGATACATATTTATAGTCATACATATTTATCCACAAGTGAATAAAAGCCATATTTATATACCTACATATTTATTTATATCTTGATAATGACAACTAGCAACTAAACAAAAAAGTGCAGTCTTTGCAACAACATAATTATTTTTGGATACAATATTGAAGAAAATTGAAGATATTTTAAGCGTCAATTACTAACGCTTGCTCGGATAATCGACGCTCTACTGTATATTTATTTTCTCAAGAATGGGGATTTTAGAGAGAAATCCCAAATTAGGTCCGATTTTTATTTTTAAATTATGATTTTTTGGCGTAGATTTATTTATCTAGTAGGTATGTAATGCTTTGATTTACATACTTAATTTGATTACCAACAAAAGTTCTACCAATCTTCATCTAATATATTGTTTTCTTACTGTTTTGTTTTATTTTAATATTTTCTTCCACAAAATTTAAACTACATAATTTAATTATATTCAAAACTACTGTCAAACAGTAAAACGTTCAGTTACCCTATTTTTCCACATGACAAATAATGTGGAATTGGACGAGTGAGTCTAGGCTTCGATTACGAATCAAAGCGCCCAGAAATTCACGGGTTCGATTCCCGATGCAAGTTTTTATTTTTTTATGCATTTTATGATTGTAAGTATATTTGTTATATAATTTCTTTTTCAGAAAATGCGTATTTAAAATTTTTGCCAACAATTATTATCGTTCAGAAATCATTTTTTCTTTGGGGAATTTTTCAATGTGTTTGTGTGCGTTTTATTCTTTTATTTTTTTAAATTTTTGGTATTGTCTTAAAAATCACATAATATGTAGTAGAAGTATAACTTCTTACGTGCGTACAAAGTACACACACATTAATTTTTTTCTATTAAATTAACTTTGATTAAATTTGACAAATAGAAGAAATGTTTTTTGTACACCCTGTATAAATAATTATGTTAATGTTTATATTACTGAATAGAGAATTAAATAACCTTTCAAATGAGCTATCACACAACCCCTACTCTTATTTAAAAAAATCATCGATTATGTCATCACGCCCAGATGGATGACGTCACTAGTATTATATATATGCCAAAAAGTCCTAATTCAAAAATAAAAATCGACCTGTCTGAGGATTTCTCTTGAAATTTTCCCATTCTCGAGATAATGAATTTATGCAAACTCAAACGTCCTCACTTATACTACAGTGACGCGCCCGCTTGATTAGCAATTAAAAAAACAAAGGGGTTTTCGATATTTTATTGCAAATAACTCTTCGGGATTTCATCAATCAATGTTTAAAGAATATCTACGTACCTTGGCAACATTGAAATTTTTAGATAAATGTCCGATTTATGGTTAAAAATAACCGATTTCGCAATTTTCAAAATTTTCAATCGCTTATATAACAAAAACTATTAACTTAAGTGAACAATCACTAAAGAAGTTTTCTGTTTGGAATGATTCAAAAAACCTAAAAAAAATTTGTTCGATGCAAAAAGAATAATTTTAGGAAACACCCCTAATCTTTCCCCTCGCCTGGCAAGGTCTTATGCTCTTCAGAATCGCCTGTCATTGCACACATTTCTTCTAAATGACTTACTCAAACACATACTTAAATTTAAACCTTACAGGAGAAAGTTTATTTTAACCCCTAAATTTGCACTTTTCGATTCACCTGGTATATACACGTGCACCGCTGAGGCCTGCCAGGTCATGGTTTTTAGCCTTGGTGTGCTATGAATTATCACTAGAAAAATTTCTAGCCTTACAGGACGACCGTTAGTCGGAGGGTTCACTAGCTCTTAGACTACCAGTAGATCATCTGCTTGTTCCATTTTTCATCTGTTTCTCGGATGATGTGACCTGCAAATTTCCATTTGAGTTTTGCCACCTGTTCCTTAACGTCTTTCACTTTGGTTGCTCCTCTGTTCCAGACGTTTCTTTGGCTATCTCTAAGTTTTATATGCAGCATCTGTCTTTCCATCGATCTTTGCGCTTTTGCCAACGTCATTAAGGGGATCTAATATGGTACCAAAAGACGAAGAAGATGTGAATTTGTGAGAATGGACGATAGAGAGGGAGATTTAATTTCGAATAGTATAATCCACTAAAGGTTCTTAATGTAGAGATGTTACGGCATCCAAGTTAATGTGATTGGATTGGATAAACAAAAGCTAAGAAAACATTCAGGTCCTCTGACGCTCACTTAAAAGTTGATTTTTAAAACTAATTTTTAAATAACATAATACTGATAAATATAAATTCATGTGAATACTGTAAAAAATGTAAATGCTATTTTTGTGTCGATTTGAGTAAAAGCTTCCAGTTTTTTTTAAGTTGTATTTTTCTTTGCTCAATTTATAACTCAGAAGAAGAAGCATTTATTACGAGACCATCTATTTTCTTTTTTACATGCATACAGGAAGATCAAGTTTTATTCCTGAATATATTCTCGAGGATGGTAATATAATTATATTATTTTCTGTATTTACTGATATTTAAAATTGAGTATTATTTTGGTATTAAAATTGTTTTTATTGTTTAGAACAAGCACCACCACGTCCTCCTCTTCCATATGATGGAGCTCCAGTCAGGCCACCACCACCACCAGAAACAGATGATGAAGACGAAGTGTTTAAAACGGCACCGCTACCAAGCCAGCCTATTATGGTAAGATAAATTTATATAACGCATTTAGAGAATAAATTATCTACCCAATCGCCATTTTTCTTGGCCCGTCCATAGCTTTTCCTCCCTCTATCTCCCATTTCCCGATTTACGCTTTTGACATGTCCATACAATCATAGTTCCAATATCTTCTTATATGTCCATACAATCTTCTTCGTCCATACAATCTTAGTTGTTGAGTACCAATATCTTCTACTATTGTATGATTTCTCTTATTCTACTGTTAGTAGAAGTAGAGATGTTTCCTGAACCAGATTCCTAAGTATTAATTACTTTCGAATGTTTAGGTTGCAGCCCACAATTTACACAGAGAAGTTAGACAATGGTCCGCAAAAGACAACGATCTCATAGCTGCAGCACAACGAATGGCTAAACTTATGGCTCGATTATCTGAACTTGTCCATAACGATGATAAAGGTCAGTATAATTATTTAAACGTGGTTTTAATAACTTCATTTTAACTCCAAAAAACTTTTTTTTTTTTCATTTAACATTAAAACTTTAGAAATTAAAACACAGTTGATTTGTTGCTTAGAATGCCAATGATTATTAACTAATGAGTCATGAAAACATTTTAAATATTTAACACTCGTTTAATGAGATATAAAGGGTTATATTTTATTGTAGCAAAGAAAAGAGAGACGTTCTCACAAACAATTTATTTTACAACTGACGACCGGTTTCGCTGTCTACAATATTAACAGCATCTTCAGGTCACGGTAAAAGTAAAATTAAATGCTACAAATAACAAAAAACCAGAGTTAGTTAAGTGGTCTGGTTGAAATCAAAAGGGTAATGATCAAGCCAATATTAAAGTATATATATTTATGCATACATATAAATACTAACATGTACGTAAATATGGTTTACAACCCTCTCATTCACATACATGCACGCATTCAAATGTAGTGGTTATATTTTATTTTAAGGTTCCAAGAGGGAGCTGATAGCCACGGCCAAAGCTATCGCCGATGCCAGCGCCGATGTAACACGCATCGCTAAACAACTTGCCAGAGAATGCACCGACAAGAGGATCAGAACTAACTTACTGCAAGTTTGCGAGCGAATACCTACGATCGCTACGCAGTTGAAGATTCTCAGCACAGTCAAAGCTACTATGTTGGGATCTCAAGGTAATTATTTGAATTTCTTTTGAATATATATTTAGGTCTAATAACATTTCCTGCAGATCTTCTGTCTTTTGCTTTTAACGCAACATCATCGGCAAACCTCAGATGTTTCAGGTTCTCGCCGTCTATCGTCACTCATTCATTTGCCCATTTTAGAGTTGCAAACATATCTTCTAGAGCTAAATTAAATTGCTTGGGTGAGACAGAATCTCATTGTCTGAGCCCTATCTATAGTTTTATCCTTTCTGTTTTCCCTTCTGCTTTTACTTGCGATGTTGCATTGTCATACTTAATGATTTTTGTTTATCGGTCTTCAACAACTATTGTTGCTTAAGACATTAAAGGATTGCCCAAATTTTTATGGAGTCAAATGCCTTCTCGTAATCTACTATAGCTATCCAAAGTGTTATACATATTGTATACGTTTGATTTTCCGATTAGTATTCTTATTATGTACTTGTATATGTATACCTTTTCTACATCCTGCCTGTTCCCGAAGCTGATAACTATCCAGTTTGTTTGTTGGTCGCAATATAATTATCTTCACAAACAGCTTATATGTACAATACTGATAAGACCATTATCAATATTATAAGAGCATTTAACCAAGCTGTAGGTAGTTCACTAATTTCTATACACCGTATGTACATTATCCATTAATCATTGCTTCTTTTTGTACTCATTTGCTTTCTGTGCAGAAAATGGAAAAAAATATAAAGGTAAGATAATATAGATACGATATAACTTTTAGTTGAGTCGCAGAATACAGTAATAGTCCAGAGAAATAAGGTTTTTCTCGTGACACATCCCCCTCCAGGCCGAAACCAAATTTTTTGAGTAGTATGGACATCTATACATAGGCGTAACCAGGGGGGGGTTTTGGGGGTTGTAACCCCCCCCATTGGGATGTACTTTGAGCTCTATACGCTTAACACCATAGCCCTCAGAGACCTTCCAGTAGTTGTAACCCCCCCCTTTCAGGTAGTTATAACCCCCCCTTAGGATCATCCTGGTTACGCCTATGCATCTATATTAATAACCTATATATTCCTGCAGCCGATTTTGATGATATACATAGTTATAAACAAATGAAGATCGAAAAACGGTAAATTATCGCTTTTTTCGTCTATTACCAAAAAGTTAAGCACTTTAAACAAATTTGAGAGTAAGAAACTCATAAATCGTATAAAAAACTTAATATGGCATTCGCTGAATATGTCCAACCTTATTGGTTGCTTAGAAAATTGCAAAATAAATCATAAATATTGAATTTTTATAAATATTCGTAACTTAGGTAAAAATTAACTTAGAATCTTCTTATTACACGGAATGCCGAGACTTCTTGTACTTAAATTATATTTTAAATTTCAAAGCAATTGGTCAAATAGTTTAAAAGTTATTTAATTTATTTTTCCCAAATTCATTTTTTTTTGCAACACTATAAGTCAGAAAATTATGAGGTTACAATAATACTTCTGACAGTTTATGAAAGAAGAACATTTATACTATTACCTTAATTAAAAATAAATGACAAAAAATAATTTTAAACAGTGTAAAATTATTTTGCAAAAACATGTCCATTCTTTGCTTACTTATAAACAATTAGAATAACTTTTTAACCGTTACCCGTAGAAAAATTATTTTTTCATATTTAGAAAGACTGAATTTTTATACACATTTAGAAAGAAAAACAACTGTTCTAGGACATTTAGGGACAAAGTTAGCCCCCCCATTTTTTTAATTCACATGTTTTTGCAAAATTATTTTGCAATATCTATAATTATTTTTTGTCATTTTTTTTAAATTAAATTAATACTGTAAATTTTCTTCTTTCATAAACTATCCAAAATATTACTGTAACTTCATCATTTTCTGACTTACAGTGTTGCAAAAAAAATTAATTTTGGATAAACAAATTAAATAACTTTTAAACTATCTGACGAATTGCTTTGGAATTTAGGATATAATTTAAGCACCATAAGTCTTAGCCCATGTAATAAGAAGGTTCTAAGTTAATTCTTACATAAGTTATGAATATTTATAAAAACTCAAAATTTATGATTTATTTGGCAATTTTCTAAGTAACCAATAAGGATAGACATATTCAGCGAACGCCATATTGAAGTTTTTTATACGGTTTATGAGTTTATTAGTCTCAAATTTGTTTAAAATACTTAACTTTTTGGTTATAGACGAAAAAAGCGAAAATTTACCGTTTTTTGATCTTCATTTGTTTATAACTATGTATATCATCAAAATCGGCTGCAGGAAACATATAGGTTATTATTATAGATGACCATATTACTCGAAAAATTTGGTTTCAGCCTGGAGGGGGATGTGTCACCAACATGATATTTTTTTTCCTTATTTCTCTGAACTATAAAGCCCTCTTATTCGCAGGTAATAATTTCCGCAGTTGCCCACTTTACGAACGGAAAGAACATTTTCAGTCATCATCATCGTCATACGTGGCTGGACAATCCGTTGTGGATCTTGAAATGTTCGCAAAGAAGTCGCCACTCATGTCGATTTCTGGCAACTTCCCTCCATCTTGTGACCCCTAGAATCTGTAGGTCTTCTCCACATCATCAATCCATCTTTTTCGTGGTCGTCCTCTACTTTGTGCCCTCTGGTTTTGAAAATGTTAATCTCTTCGTGCATTCGTGATCTAACATCCTAGCAATGTGTGCAGCCCATCTAAGTCTCTGCACTTTAACGAATTTCACAATATCTTAATCGGTGTAAAACTGATATATAGTTCAAAGTTGTATCTTCGACGCAATTTTCATTTATGGCCCCCAAAAATCTTTCTAATAATTTCTCTCTCAAAAATACCAAAAAGTCTCATCATTTTGAGGTAAGGTCCACGTTTCAGCCCCATACATCAAAACCGGTCTTAATAAGGTCTTGTATACAGGGTGTTTGGTAAAGAATGAGCCATAGCGTATCCTTAGATTCCTGAGGATAAAATGGGTTGATAAAAGCTAACTTACCTTAGTATAAAAGTTGATAATAACCTAAATACAGGGTGTCAAAGTTAAACTTTTCTTTTATTTATTTTTGAATATTTCATGACAGGCATTTGACAACAACACGAAATTTGGTAAGTGGTGCTGGTATTGTACAATCTACTAAATTATGTTAAACAAACGTTTCTGGCCACTACCAGAGGCGTACGACGGGGAACGTGAATTGTTGACCCTTCCCAAATTCTACGCCACTAGCGGAATTGGTATTTTAGTGCAATTTTTTGATTCTCCAATACTTTCTATGTACAAAATATACTCTTCATTTGTAACGATAAAGCCATTAGTTTTCGAGATATTTGAAGCTAAAAACGAAGGAGCATAATACATTAATCAAAATAAGTGTGCTTTTTCATTTTTAACTTCAAATATCTCGAAAACTAATGACTTTATCGTTACGAATGAACAGTATATTATTTGCATAGAAAGTATTGGAGAATCTAAAAATTATACTAAAATAGCAGTTTCATCAGTGGCGTAGAATTTGGGAAGGGTCAACCATTCACTTTCCCCTGTCGTACGCCTCTGGTATTAACCACAAGCGATTATTTAACATAATTTAGTAGGGTGTACAGTACCTACACTTTTTGCCAAGAACCATAAGGATATGTCAAATAGTTTTATAGTACCGTGCACACATAGTTCTTAAAGTTTTCAATAAAGAATAAATTATTTTAAAAAATGGAATACTTTAAAATAATTTGACATATCCGTGTGATACTTGGCAAAAAGTGTAGGCACTGTACACCCTACTTATGTTAAATAATCGTTTCTGGCTACTACCAGAGGCGTACGACAGGGGATAGTGAATGGTTGACCCTTCCCAAATTCTACGCCACTGGTGAAACTGCTATTTTAGCATAATTTTTAGATTCTCCAATACTGTCTATGTAAATAATATACTCTTCATTCGTAAAGATAAAGTCATTAGTTTTCGAGATATTTGAAGTTAAAAATGAAAATGCACACTTATTTTGATTAATATATTATGCTCCTTCGTTTTCAGCTTCAAATATCTCGAAAACTAATGGATTTATCGTTACGAATGAAGAGTATATTTTTTATATAGAATGTATTGGAGAATCAAAAAATTTCACTAAAATAGAAATTCCGCCAGTGGCGTAGAATTTGGGAAGAGTCAACCATTCACGTTCCCCCGTCGTACGCCTCTGGTAGTAGCCAGAAACGTTTGTTTAACATAATTTAGTAGGGTGTACAATACCAGCACCACTTACCAAATTTCGTGTTATCTGATGTCTGTTAGGAAATATTCAAGAATAAATAAAATAAAAGTTTAACTTTGACACCCTGTATTTCGGTTATTATCAACTTTTGTACTAAGGTAAGTTAGCTTAAATCGACCTATTTTAAGCTCAGGAACCTGAGGTTAAGCTATGGCCCATTCTTTACCAAACACCCTGTATATTGAGCTTTACTGCACGTTTTATATTTTTATTTTTTAAATGTTTCTTGAGACCGTGAATAGTTCTGTTTGCTATTGCTATGCGTCTTTTTATTTCGTCGTATTTGTTGCGTTTACTAATGATCCAAGATATGTGAATTCTTTTGACTTGCTCAAAGGTATGGTTGTTAATTTGAATTCTCTGTTAGATATTTTGGAAGTTTTTAGAAACCAACATATATTTGGTTTTTTTCCTCGTTTACCACAAGTCCTAATTCACTTGCCGCGTCCGAAAGCCTTGTAAAACACTGCATTATGTCTCTCATACTTCTGCCCACTATAACTATAATATCGTCAGAGAAAGCGTGAATTTGCGTCGATATTTTAGAAAAAGTTCAATTCATTCTAATATTTAATTTTCTGATTGCCTTTTCCAAGGCAATATTAAAAAGGAGACAAGCGCGTCCCCCTGTCTTAAACCATTATGTCAAAGAACGTCGAATTTTCTCCTTGAATTCTAACGCATTGTTAGTTGGGTTAACTTAACTAACTTAGGTGGGATCAAAAGGCTATCATTGCAATATATAGTACACACTAGGTACGCACTTTTAACACTTTCATAGGCTGCTCTGAAGTCGATGAAGAGATGGTGTGTATCTATGTTATATTCTAGTGACTTTTCTAGAATCTACCTATGTGCTTGAATTTTTATAATTAAATGTTAAATAAATAAAACATGGAAGTTATAGAGAAAAATAAAATTTTAATTTCAACTTTAAGAGGATGGGTACGTATTTTCGGCTGCAATGCTATTCAAATGGGGATTCATTTTTTTCGAATCCTGAGAAAACTAATAAGTATTTTTGAAAAATTTAAACGCAGATTGAAAGATTACGTTATTAGCGAGGGCCGAAAGTCCCTGAGAACTTCTATAATGTTTATTTTAATAAGTTACAGGGGTGAAAAACTAAGAAAAAATTTAGTGTTATTTCTAACTTCAAATATCTCATTCAAAATAAACTTTTTATATATTTTAAGGGACTTTCGGCCCTCGGTAATAATTTAGTCTTTCATTCTGCGTTTAGATTTTTCAAAAATATTTATTGGTTTTTTCAGGATTCGAAAAAAATGAACAGAATGTCCATGGTAATATTTTCCAAATCGCAATACAACGCACTCAGTCGAAAAGAATATTGTCAGCATAATATTGTCAGTCAGACACTGAGAATCAGTGACAATTTTAAATATTTGACATGAATCGGGAATATTTTGAGTTGTTGATTAAATAATATTGATATATAGTGTATTTGATAAATAATTGATTTAAGAGGAAACAGTAGCGATCAACAGGTAGCGAAAACGCGTTCCAAGATTGCGGCTGTAATTTTGAATATTTTTTCGAGATATTTGGCACACGTATTCGTAATATAATAAAGAATGGCGGTAGAGAGCCCAATTTGAAAAATATATTAATATGTGGAAATCACTCTGTAATTAAATACAAAATTAAAAAAACGAGCCTGTACCGCCATTAAGAAGAACAAAAAATACACTTTCTTCAAATAAACTTTTTTATCCGATGCCTAGATTGTGTGTCATTTTGGAACTACTTATGAAATAAAAAAATTTAGTAGTTCCAAAATGACAAAAAATCTAGGCATCGGATAAAAAAGTTTATTTGAAGAAAGTGCATTTTTTGTTCTTCTTAATGACGGTACAGGCTCGTTTTTTTAATATTGTATTTAATTACAGAGTAATTTCCACATATTAATATATTTTTCAAATTGGGCTCTGTACCGCCATTCTTTATTATATTACGAATACGTGCGCCAAATATCTCGAAAAAATATTCAAAATTACAGCCGCAATCTTGGAACGCGTTTTTGCTACCTGTTGATCGCTACGGTTTCCTCTTAAGACGTGAACTTTATAAAAAGTTATTTATTGTGTATTATTTATGGAAGATAGAAGCAGAGAATACATCAAGATATATTCTGTGATCCAAGTATTTTGTTGTTAAAGATGTTCAAAATTGTAAGCGTTCCATAGTAACAATATATTATTAAAAAATCACTTTAACACTTTTCCTCTTTTCTCGATTGAGTATTAGTTTTTGTTGTAGGTACATATAAATTATTACAATCACTGAATACATAGTTAGTGAAAAAATTATCACATTTATTAACTGAATTAATAATTTGCAATTATACAAAAAATAACAGTTATCCAAGAACATTCAAAAGCCATCTCTTTAAGTTAGTTATGAAATTGTCAAGTAGAATGACATTCTAGTAATATTTACTTATCCATACCAGTGTGAATTTTACTACACGTAATTTGCCATGTAAAGACAGAAACAGTAGGGATAGCCGTAAAATATTTGCGAATTATGTACCCATAGCCTTAACATCCTGTATCTTTCTAAATATAAATATTTTACTAAAGCAAGGTTGATTGAATCGTAATATTTTAAAGTGCAAAATGTACTGTTTCTTTTTGTACAATTACTTAAGAAACATCCTCAACACCGCTGTGTTTTAATAATTCAAAATTTACTATTTTAGGCTCTGATGAAGACCGAGAAGCTACTGAGATGCTAGAAGGAAACGCCCAGAATCTCATGCAAAGTGTTAAAGAAACCGTCCGAGCAGCAGAGAGCGCTAGCGTTAAAATACACGCCCAAACTCATGAGAAATTGAGGTGGGTGAGGAAACAACCATGGTACGCATATGCTTAAAAACTAAGCATTTTGCAGAAGACCATTTTTTATTTTATTTAATGTATCTACAATTTGTTAAAAATGTGGGATATTTGAATTTATGTGAGTCCAGAATCCCACATCTTGTCGACATTTAAACGAGACTGATCTTTCCACACAGAACATGACACAATTTTATTTTGATTTCTTGTAAACCTTGTTAATAAAAGTATTCTTCTACAAACGGCAATTCTTTATAAATTTATGATAATTTATAAAATGATGATATACAAAAAGGGGTTGTAAGTTTGATATTGAATAATCAAATAAAATTCAACTTCTTATATTTTAAGTCAAAGTGTCGTATAATGTGTGGATTATTATAAACTGGAAACAAATTTCCCATGTTTTGTATATTTTTACAATAAGCTTTTTCATCAAAATTTTTTCAGCCATTTTTTTCGTACTGTTTGCTGTAAACACGCATGTTAGGTTAGGTTAGTAATATAAATAACAATAAAGTACCTGTGAACATATAATTATTAAAAAAATATAGGTATTAAAAAAATACTAAAATAAAGTGCCTCAACTATTAAATCTTTTTTTTTATCAATTATTACAATTATATCTGTACGAAAAGGAACAACGAAGCCGTGTCGATATGAAGTATGTCAAAATGATACAAGCTATAAATCATTTAAAGACAGTACATATTATTTTATAAATTTTCCAAAGCCTTCATTTCTTTATACACCAATCTCGTACTGTAGGTACCTACAATATTTTATTTTAGACCAGGGCGCATCTGTAAAAATATTAGTACATTTGGATGTAGAGAGGTGACTCATATTGTTTTGCAGAAATTGCTTGAAAATAACTCATATAATATTAATTGAGTTATCTTCCCACTCAAAAAGGTCCGGAACATTGTTTAAATAATCAAAATGTCAAAAATGAAATTTGTTAATTGCAAAATAAAAACATACTCTGTCCTTTGAAATAATACTTTTTTTAGCAAAACTTTCTTTGTTCATATATTTTAACTTAGAGAATAAAAGTTTATTATTTTTAAGGATAAGCAATTGTTTAAACAATATTTCACAAACAATAATCAAATTAGTTTGATTTTTGTGGAATTAAAATATTAAAATACAACAAAATATACAGTAAGAAAATAATATATTAGATAAAGATTGGTAGAAATTTTGGTGGAAATTAACTTGTGTGAATCAAACATTTTACATTTTCCAAATAGAATATATAATTTTTCATTACAATGCTCAAATATTTACACTTAAGTACCTGTTGCTTTTAAAAACTTTTTAAAAAGTCACTACAAGTATAAACATACTTGCGTCCCTGTTCTCAAAACAATAAAAACTAAAACACCAACTTAACAATTATTAACAGCAACACATTTGTTTGTCCACAGCCGCAATATTCGATAATTTTTGACAGGCTATTGGAATGTCTAATCAGAGCAAACTTATCTGTTGTCCTGCGCGTAGCACCAAAAATAAATATTTATTTAAAAAATTCCTGACGCCGTGGTAGTTAACCGATTTTAATTTTGCAAATTGCAAATGAAAAGTACAGTATTCTTCTATCTGTAAAAAATATTTCAACTTGCTATCTGCTTTATTTTCAGTCCTGCAACATTTTGAAAAAATGCATTTTTTGCAAAAGCTGGATTGCAAAATCTATTGAACAGATACAAATTTACAGTATTGCTTTATTATATCATAAAGTTTTTCTGGTTGAGATATGAAGGTTTTAAGTGTAGCATAAATGGTTGAAAAACGTATATGCGAATACTTGTTTTTTTATGGTTTTTTCGCAACTATTGCTATTTTGCAACAAGGGTGATAATTTTTAAAATATTTAACCAAACCTATATTATAGGAAATTTAATTGCGCAACTTTTATGTCATTGCAACTTTTCTCGGAAATGAACACTTTTAAAGTTATAATCAAAAAACGAAGAAAAAAATCGAATTTTTCCTTCATTTTTTGACATTTTATTATTTAAACAATGTTCCGGACCTTTTTGAGTGGGAGGATAACTCAATTATTATTATATGAGTTAATTCCAAGCAATTTCTGCAAAAAATATGAGTCATCTCTCAACATCCATCTCAAAACAGATGCGTCCTGGACTATTTGTATGAAGTACTATTCAGTTCCTCAATTTGTTATTTTTAGCCTTAACCCTTAACTACCCGCGCATTAAGTTACACTTAAAAACAGCGGATTTGTTTACTTCTTTTTTTTTTAAATTCCACTTAGTTGTTTGTTATAAACCTTATTCGGCATCAGTGAATACTTGGAGTTCATTCTCAGTAAGCCAATTGGGATTTATAACTGGAATCATGAAGTGCCTGGATTCCATGATAAATAAAATTTCTAATAAAAAAATTTTTGAAATGTGATTTTTTACAGGAGAAAATGTATTGTTTATAAAGAAAAATATATTTTGTGTCATAATGACTAGAAAACAATTGAAATATGTACCTATATTACTACTTATATTAATATAATCGTGGCGTATATTGTCCACCACCGGAAACAACATAATAAACTGTAAATTACGATCTTCCCTGAACGCCGATTATAACGAAACTAAAACCAAATTGTAAAGCACATTCCAGTGATAGGTTAGAGAGATAAACAAGGTCAAAAATTAAATTTTTAAATATATTTGCAGTAGAATTCTTATATCTGGCGTACAAAATACGCCAGCGCGTGTAGTTAAAGGTTAAAATATAAAATATGTATTCTGTTTTCTTGATTATATATTATAATTAATAATATATTATTGTTTATTAATATATTTCGGCAAATAATGAAAATATATTGCCATCATTAATTAGATTTTTGTATTATGGGTATAGTAAACAAGAGCAAAGCAAAATAACTCTGTCAATGATGCCTAACTTCTCACAGTACGAAAAATATGGCGACTGCGCATCCGGCGCATGATGAAAAGGCATATTACAACAACTTCAAATTTGGGTCTATCAAGAAAAGAAAACGGTTACGCACTTATTTTGATAGATGTACAAGACCTGCCAGTAGTATTTGTTGGCATGCATATTTAGTTGAGAAGGAAAGATATTTTACAGAATTATATTCATAAAAGTTTTTTTGTTGATGTTTAATTTATTTGAAAATTTACTTTAAATGTTACAAAATTTTAGTTTATAAATGCCATAAAGGTTGCTGTATTTGCATAGAAATTAGGTATTTATTAAATACGAAGATGGTAATGATATACCATTAAAACTAATATTTGTGTTAACAATTTATTAACGAATTTAATCCCATTAAATATTGTATTCATTTAACAATTTTTTAAAATATAAGTGAATGTTTTTATATATAGTTATCCTTGTTTAAAAATTATCTTTATTTATAACTTGTCCGTATTTCATGAATAATCCGATCTTAATATTGAATTATTTGAATTTATTACACTTTCAGCTTAACTTCACGTTTTTCTGGGTCATAAAAAATAAAAATAAATTGACCGAATGGATCTTTCTAGATGACTCTTCTCTTTGTATGTTTGTAGTGTGATTCTCACTAGTTCACACTGTTCCATACTGATCCAGGAGTTGAATAGCCTCTACGTTTGCATGGTTATGAAATCCGTTTTCCTGCTTTTTTGCAAATACTTTTATCACATCTGCGACCACATTTCCACACCTAGGTTTCTGTGTAGGTCTCTACTTCTTATGTACCAGGACAATTACAAGGTCCCTCAATACTTTATCCTGAAAATTTTGAAAAATGTTGATGTTACTCGCATTGGCACATTCCCAGAGTTGTATGACATAATAACATGTTCCTACCGGATTGAATACTTGTTTATTCGGGTGTAATGCCGGTTTGCTCTCTAAACATATGTCCGCAAATGCTTCGTTTGCGATATACGGGGTTTTGAAATTTTTATTTCAAACTGCCAATTTATTTATTTCTTTTTTCTATATTATTTATAAAATTTGGTGAGTTTTAGGAGGTAGTTATTGTGCATTTTTTGACATACAATTAAGAATTTTGTATTCATCATTGGCGCGCATACGGGTAATAGTCTGAATTTTTTTAAAGAAAAAAATAGTGCGCCACTGCGATATTTCAAATTAAAAATTATTTTTAAATTCCACGTTTCATTTTTGATAAAAAACCTTTCTTGCCTTTTTTTCATATGATGCACCGTTTTTATGCAGAAAAATAAAACATCTTGGCGCGTATTTTTCATTTCTTAATACATCATCAAGAACTATTCAATATAATAATACTAAACTCGAACAATAACAGAAAATATTACTAATAAGATATCAACTAGGTGCATAGTTACAAAAAATGTTTAAAATGATCTCCTTTACAGGTAAAAGAAGAATTTTATATTCATCATTGGCGCGCGTACGGGTAATGGTCTGAATTTTTTTAAGAAAAAAATAGTACGCCACTGAGATATGTCAAACTAAAAATCATTTTTAAATTCCTCGTTCAATTTACGACAAAAAATCTTTCTTGCCTTTTTTTCATATGCGGCGCCGTTTTTATGTAAAAAAATAAAATAGCTTAACGCTTACAAAGTATTTGAGGTAGTTTCCATATGCATAGAAACTTTTCAAATACTTTGTAAACGTTAAGATGTTTTATTTTTTTACATAAAAACGGCGCCGCATATGAAAAAAAGGCAAGAAAGATTTTTTGTCGTAAATTGAACCAGCAATTCAAAAATGATTTTTAATTTGACATATCTCAGTGGCGTATAATTTTTCTCTTAAAAAAATTCAGACGATTACCCGTATGTGCGCCAATGATAATTATAAAATTCTTCTATAACCTCTAAAGGAGGTCATTTTTAACATTTGCTGTAGCTCTGCACCTAGCTAAAAGCTTTTTAGTAATATTTTCTGTTATTGCTCCAGTTTATTATTATTATATTGGATATTTCTTGATAATGTATTAAAAAAAAATAAAAAATACGCGTCAAGATGTTTTATTTTTGTGCATAAAAATGGTGCACCATATGAAAAAAAGTCAAGAAAGATTTTTTATCATAAATTAGACGTGGAATTTAAAAATAATTTTTAATCGAAATATCTCAGTGGCGTACTATTTTTTTCTTTAAAAAAATTCAGACCATTACTCGTAGGCGCGCCAATGATGAATACAAAATTCTTAATTGTATGTCAAAAAATGCGTAATAACTACCTCCTAAAACTCACCAAATTTAATTTTCATAGCTCAAGTGGTCTTAGAGCAATAAATAAATAGGCAGTTTGAAATAAAAAATTTAACACCCCGTATCTCGGAAACTAAGCATTCGCGGACATATGTTTATAGGGCAAACCGGCATTAATTTTTCATGTAGAATTAGCCCTTAAAATGTTTCATACTTATTTACTAACACCCTGTATATCATAAGCTTATTATGTATTGACATATCCAATTTTCTTTGAAGGGGCCAGTATAGTTTTCTATAGTTGATGTTCAATTATATATTTTTTCTCTCTTCATATGTTCTTTCCATTTTAACCTGACATATAGATTCATGCCCAGGTAAAATCATAAACTGCAATAAAATGGGCAAAATTATTTAACAAGAACATGACAATCATTTCAAATGTGGTATCTAATCGGAAAACTGTGATATATCTAAATAGATATATGGAGATAAATGTAAAACAAAGTCCAAAGTCTAGATAACCCAATCAATGAAATTTAGAAGTTTCGTTTACCCAAAGTACTACCCCGAAAATAATTACTTTTAGATAAAATATAACTCTTTGACCCCAATAAATACTGAAGATATGTTTATATTAATGTGTCATTTATATTTAACATGTACAGTAAGCGCCACGTTACTAGATACATGGGCAGGTACCTAATTGCTATACTTATGGGCTAATCCGGTCCGTTCTCAGATGTGACTGTCATCTCTGTCATGTTACTGCCAAGAAACTATTCAAAATAATTGTTTTTCCATGCAAAAAATACATTAGTACTGCTAGTCTGCTTTAAAATAACTGTATTCAAACACCAAGAATATTACAATACTTTAAAACGTTTACAACTTTAACAAAATGACAACTTAAAACGTCAAATAAAGCTGATCTATTATTTGTCCACTTTCTAATTTAATATTCAGTTTCTATACATTTTCTGACATTCTAAACGTCACTAGACATAAAAATAAACATTTCAACAAGTGAAGGGTCCAGGACTGTAATAGTTCAATGTTCCTATTTATCTAGTAGGGTGGCTGTTACTGTATATAAAAATAACCTTCCAACATTATGTAGTTGTTACTGAGTGCCTACTTAATATTAGAAGCGCTTCTTTTTAGGCGAATTCGTATTCACGAATAATATACTTGTGTCAAATTGTATTATAGTTGCCTAAAAATATTTAAGTGGTTATATATATTTTACCATTCACATTTCTATTACATTTGCTGTTTTTCAGCAAACGTTATTGACATTATGTGTTTGCAAAAAATGCTGAAAAACAATAGACTAAGAGCCGCTATAGGTGAAATTTCTTAATCATTTTAGGCACGACGGGACCCTACAATTTAAATAGTAGAACCTAAAAGAAAACGTTTGAGCACTGTGCCGTCACTTTTCAGTGGCACATGCGTCTACAGTGGCGCATCAATCTTTCCACTTATGGACGGGATACATAAATTAAAAAATACCCTCCCTCATTACCAGAATTTAATTTTTTTCATTTTTTTAAGTTCTATGTGATTAAAACATAAGATTCATCGTAATTTTAATTCACCACCCCCTTCTCCCTGCCCCCACCATCAAAAACTTTATTTTTCGATTTTATTTTTTTTTGTGGGATGCAATCAATTTCAAAATGTCAAAAAATTCACACGCATAGTTAAGGCTTTTATAAAACACGTCTATTTTTTATAGACCTGTAGGTTGAGCGTACATAACCTCAAAAAATTAAAAAAAAAAATTTTTTTTGAAAAAAGTATATAACTTTTTTGTGGGAATAGCTGCAGATCTAATTTTTTTCTTAGTCTTGTGTATTTTATCAAACACTATATTTCTAATTTTTTTCAGATTTTTCTGTAACGCTGGTCACCTTCAAAAATCCAAAAAACTTTTTTAAGGGGTTTTGGAGGGGTTTGAACGTGTTTTTCTGATTTTTAAATATTCTAAAGGACTCAGTTACTTCAAGTTACATATAACCTGTAAAAACAAAATTGATTTGATATATTATGAAGTCTATAAAATAGGGAAAATCCCCCAAAACCCCCCAAAAACAGATTTTCGGATTTTTGAAGGTGGGGAGAGCTTTACGAAAAAATCTGAAAAAAATTAAAAATATAGTGTTTGATAAAATACACAAGATTAAGAAAAAACTAGACCTGCAGCTATTCCTCGAAAAAAGTTATACGCTTTTTTGAAAAAAAAAATTTCTTTTAATTTTTTGAGGTTATGTACACTCTACCTATGGGTCTATAAAAAATAGGCATGTTTTATAAGAGCCTCAGCTATGCGTGTGAATTTTTTGAAATTTTAAAATTAATTGCATCCCACCAAAAAAAAAATAAAAACGAAAAATGAAGTTTTTGATATTGGGGGTAGGAGGAAGGGGGTGGTGGGTTAAAATTACGCTGAATTCTCTGTCTTAATCACATAGAACTTAAAAAAATAAAAAAAAAATTAATTCTGTTAGTAAGGGAGGGAAACTTTTAATTTATTTATCCCGTCCATAAGTGGAAAGTTTGATGCGCCACTGTCGACGCATGTGCCACTGAAAAGTGACGGCACAGTGTTCAAACGTTTTCTTTTAGGTTCTACTATTTAAGTTATAGGGTCCCATCGTGCCTAAAATGATTAAGAAATTTCACCTATAGCGGCTCTTAGTCTACAAAACAGAGATATAATATACTACACATAACACAAAACTTTTTTGCAAAGATTTTAAGACTAATTAGTTTGACTTTTCTTCCTCATGTACCATGTCCTTTCAGAACGCTGTGTTACCATTATAGCTATCTGAATTTTATTCACTGCCACCCTAAATAGGATAATTGTATCAATACCATATATATATAGTGACTGTACACCCCGATATGGGGCTAAGTCGCGTAAGCTTTCTAGATCCTATTTCTTAGGAGGATCAGTCCCTTTTGCTTATGTTATCTTCTTAACGATTTCTCTCCATTTTTTCCTATCTCTAGTTTTTCCCCGCCATTCTCTGACTCCTGCGTTTTTTAAGTCTTCTTCAACTTCTTGCAACCACTTTGATCTTGGTCTTCCTCTTTTCTTTCTTCCTCCTGGATTCCATTCTATCATAGCATATGTCACTGCTTCATCTCCTGCCCGCCAGATGTGACCTAACCATCTAACTCTGCATTGCTTTATTTTGGTCACGATATCTTCTTTTAGTACTTTCTTAATCTCTGCATTTGTTCGGCTTCGATATTCATTTTGCTCTGTTCTGATTGGTCCCAGTATGGTTCTCATGATCTTTCTCTCCACTATTCTTAAGTTTTCTTCATCTTTTTTAGTCATCGTCATTGTTTCTGCTGCGTATAATAATATTGGTCTAATTATGGTGTTATACATTCTCATCTTGGTTTTAATAGACAGTATTTTGCTTTTAAGTAGTGTTTTATTTGCAAAATAAGCTTTATTCGCTGCCAATATTTTTTCTTTTATTTCTGGTATTCTTTCACCCGTTTTGCTTATTGTCACTCCTAGGTATTTGAAATGTTCTACATCTTCAAACTCTGAATTTCCTATTTTGGTTTTTCCTTTTATTGCTGGTTTCCCTAGTCTTAATATTTTCGTCTTTTCTTCATTTAATGTGAGTCCCATTGTCTCCCCTTTCTCTTTTATTTCTTCTAGCATTTCTTTCATTATGTTTCTATTTTTTGCAATAATAACAATGTCGTCTGCATATGCGATTATTTGTCCACCTCTTGTTCTTAGGTTTCCTTTGTTTATATTTCGTAGTACATATTCTAAAGCTAGATTAAACAGTGTCGTGGATAAGGCATCCCCTTGTTTCACTCCTTTATTTATAATGAATTCATCTGTCTCGCCTCTTTGCGTCTTTATGCTAATTTTGGTAGTTCTCATTGTCATATTTATTAATTTTCTGAGTTTATGTGGGATTTTTAATTTTTCCAGGGCAATCATTAGTTGTTTTCTCTTAATCGAATCAAATGCCTGTTTGAAATCGATGAATAGCATCTCTAACCGCAGTTTGTATTCATTTGCTTTTTCCATTATTTGTTTTATTGTGTGTATAGCATCTATTGTTGATCTTCCTTCTGTGAATCCACATTGGTACTGTCCCACTCTCTTCTTCGTGATCTTTGACAGTCTTTTTCTTATTATCGAAGTCAATATTTTATATGTTGTGCTTAGTAGTGTTATTCCTCTATAATTTTCACAAATTTGTTGGTCTCCCTTTTTATGTATTGTTATTACCTGCCCTATCTCCCAGTCCTCTGGCATCTTCTCTTCCTTCCATATATTTTTCAATAGTGATAGTATTTTTTCCTTCAGTTCCTTTCCTCCATATTTTATAAGTTCCATGTTAATTTCGTCTTTTCCTGGAGCTTTTCCATTTTTGCTCTTCTGTATTACTTCCTCGAGTTCATCTATTGTTGGCTCTTTTGAGACTGCAATGTGTATTTCGTCTGCATCTTCGTCCACCATTTCCTCTTCGTGCATTTCTTCTCCAGTGTATTCCTCCGTCAAGAGTTCTCTGTAGTGATCTGCCCATACCTGCCTATATTCAGTGTCTTCTACAATGACTATTCCCTCTTTATTTTTTATTCCGTTTGTTTTACCTTTGTATTTTTTGGTTTGTTCTTTAATATTTTTATAGAAATGTTTCGTGTTTCTATTTGTTCTTTCCTGTTCTATTTCTTGCATCTTTTCATCTGCCCATCTTCTTTTATTTTGTCTTATAATTTTCTTAGCGTCCTTTCTTAATTTTTCATAACTTTCTCTGTCTTCCTCTTTATCCGTTCTCAGCCATTTAATTCTTGCTTGCACCTTTTGTGCTGTTAGTTCTTTACATTCGTTGTTATACCATTCGTTTTTTGTTTTCTTCTGGTGTTTGCTTACCTGCTTTTTTGCAGCTTCTTCTCAATACCATACCAATCTCATAAGTTCTTCAACCATGAAATCTTTCTTCGTCCTGGACTGTGTTTGCCTGTTATTTTCTCTTGCATAACATTTTGTAGCAACCTATATTTGGGACCTCTCATTACATGTCCGAAATACTCCAGCTTTCTCTGCTTGATGCTTTTTATGATCTCAGTAGTCTTGCTGAGACGTTCTAGTATTGTGGTGTTTCGAATCTTCTCCACCCAAGAAACTTTTAAAATTCTTCTATAGCACCACATTTTGAAAGCCTTAAGGCCATTGAGATCGATTTTATTCACAGTCGAAGACTCGACACCATAAAGTAAGACCGAGAACGCGTAGCAGCGGAGCAAGCGGATCTGCAATGCCAATTTTTGGTCTCTGTTACATAATAACTGGCCTGCTCAGTTCTGGATTTAATTTCACTGTGACTCTCTGCGTTAGAATTTAATTGATATCCAAGGTAAACAAGTTTGATCCACTTGTCAACAGCTCTCAACGACGCTGTCAGGTAATGTTTGCAGATCTTCTTGAGCAGAAGGAATGAGTATTGTGTTGTCCGCATATCGCAAATTATTGATGACTTCGCCCTTCACAGTTATTCCTTCTTGTTTTTCAGAAAGTGCATTTCTGAAAATTCTTTCGGAGTAAACGTTAAAAAGCAAGGGCGACAAGAGGCATCCCTGCCATACTCCTTTTTTAATATTAAGAGCCTGTGATTCCAAACCGTCTACTAAAACTTATGTTTGATTCCAATATAAATTTGCAATTATGCGAACGTCTCTGCCATCCAAGCCAATGTATTTTTTGACTTTTGACTAGATGTCATGTAGAATATTTATTGATATTATTATTTATTCAATCTTTGATGGCCACTAGTTTTGGCTATTATTAATTTACGAATATTTTGATTTTTCAGTGGTTCTGCAATCATATTGACAATCTTATTATATATTGACGTTAAATATTAAATGTTTAGTTACTAGAATAATATTGCACAAGTTAGTGTAGAAATAAACACGAAGTGATTTAGAATTGCCTTGCCAAACATCGTTATTTTTATAAAGATTTACTTAAAATAGTTGTTATACGATATTTGTTACTAAGGCGGTTCGATAAGTACGTAGCCTACAAAAGGAAAACGAGAATTTTGTAAAAGTGGCGATTTATTTCTCAACATAATCTCCTATTAGTGTGATACTCTTGACCCAGCCATGCTCCAACTTCTTTAACCCATCTGAAAAATACGTTTTCTCGAGGTCTGCAAAGTAGTTTTTCGTGTCGACGACGATTTCCTCATTCAACTTGAATTTCTGCCTAGCCAGTGCCTTTTTCATGTTTGGAAGCAAAAAGAAGTCAATTGGGGTCAAATCTGGAGAATATGGTGGATGGAGCAACAGTTCGTAGCCCAATTCGACCAATTTGGTCATGGCGACGGTGGATGTGTGAGCCGGTGCGTTGTTATGGTGGAAGAGCACTTTTTTCTTCGCCAAATGGGGTAGTTTTTTCTGCACTTTGGCGTCGAATCGACCCATGGCCATCGCCTTTCCGACCGACGAGACAGTCCTACAACTGTTCTTTGGTCTCTGATGTGTACCAGTGGATCTAAGTTTCATCGACGGTTACGAAACGATGTAGAAACTCATTCGGATCACGCTTAAATAACGTCAAACACTGCTCTGAAGTGATCTCACGTTTGCGCTTATTGTTCAGAGTGAGCAGACGCGGCACTCATCGCGCCGATAGTTTCTGATGCCTAAAATTTCATGCAGAATATGACTCACACATTCTTTTGAGATACCTACTGTCTTAGCTATCTTGCGCACCTTCAGTCGGCGGTCTGCCAATACGAGATCCGACCACGTTGAAGCTCATTAAATCAATTATTGACGGTTGCCATCGAAAGAGAAGATTCACCGTACTCTCTTTGATTTCGCTACGTGATTTCCCTTCCAAAAGCAAGCATCGAATTACCGATTTCACACGAGGTGAAAACAAAACTACAATTTCGATTCGGCTGGAATTTTGGGGTCGACCCCGAAATCGCAACTGTCATCAACACGCCTAACTTCACGCGCAACTTTGATACCAGAATTATAAAAAAATATCCATTGAACTTCAGATCCCGTAATTTTTGAGCATTATAAAGTGAGTTCAAAGACATACATCTTTTTTTTTGTAATTTCACCTTCAATTTACCGTGACTTCTCGTAGACTATAAATGATAAGGTAGAATTGTCGCTATTTTGGGCCGTGTTCAAAATTTTGACATTAGTTGTATGACTAATATAAGGACTCATATAAGGAAATGCATTACACGATAGTAGATTTCTTTTGCGATAGTGGCGCCATCGGCGGAGATGCTAAGTACTTATCGGACCTCCCACCCAAGTAGCAATTTGTCGCCGCGACAACGTTGTCTACCGCGTGGCAACGTTTTGTTACAACGTTGTTATTGCCTAGAAGACGACCCTATTCTGCACTAATTTGGTGGACGATTTTTGAGTTGTCTTGACGTTGCCTAAGCAACCTCCTATGAAGCAACATCGTTTCGTAAGCGTTGCATAAGACAACTGAAGCGACTATAAAAAGAACCTGCGCGTGCAATGGTTGCTCAAGGAGTCAGACTAGTTATGTTTTTTTACCTATATTTTTAACACCTTTATGGTGAATGTGAAAACCAAAATGGTAACTATTTTGACATCGTATTAGGTATTTAAATTTATATCAATACATAAAGGACTTAAACAAAATTACCTGATCTGAAAATTTATAAACGCATCTCAGATTACCGTCAAATATGGATATTTCACCTTTAAAAAACACACGCGCTACTTTTTTACGACATTTTTGACAAAAAATATGCAAATTTAAAAAAATCAAATTTTAATATAAAAGTTAAAATTTATGTTAAAGATGTTCTGTATAAATTTAATGTATTGATGGTGCTTTTAAAGGTATCATTTTTTATATTCTGTATTTTCATTTTCTTTGCATCCCAAAAATCTCAAGTAAAACCAAAATGGTGCATTAAACAATATTACCTTATTACTAAAAAATACCTTATTACCAACCCTAGACCGATAAGACAACTTAGAAGTCCAATCGCCAACCAAGCCCGGCCGCGCTGACTATCCCAACCATTTTAGAACGCACCCTCTTATTGGGTGACAGAGAGGTCATGTGACCAGTGTCAAAAGTGTAGCATTCTCCTTAACAGCGTTGCCACATTTTGGAGATTTCTACTTTTTTGGTAGATTTTTGATATTTTTTAAAATATTCTAGTAGGTAATATTGTTTAGTAGATTTTTGTTATATTTCAACATTTTGTTATGACTAAAATAAAATTTGCTTTTTAATAGTATTTACCCCATTTCTAAATTAATTTTCACACATTTGGTTACAATTTCCCAATCCGAAAATAAGACCGAAAATAAGATTCAGAATAATTAGGTCATTACCGAAAATAAGATTCAGGACGTAGATGATGAATATTACAGAGAAATGAAACTGGAAACTAGATTCTTGTGTAACAAACTTGCAGATTTCAAGTAACAGTGCAAGCAGTATTTCAGGTGTTATTGAAGAATTCTGGCATTCGGTGAGCCTATTATAGAAGCTAACGATGGAAAACTAAAATATCTAAACATATGTAACTTTGCAAAACACAAAATGTTGTGTTCACGTATTTCTAATGTTAAATGCGAAACAATTGTTTGAAGAATTTGATCCAGACATGCAGCTGTTAAAATTAGTGGATGACAAAATATTCTAGTTGTTAAATGTACCTATTCATTTTTTTCGAATCATGAGGAAACTATAATAAGTATTTTTGAAAAATTTAAACGCAGAATGAAAGACTGCATTATTTAGAAAAACCAAAACGTTTCTTTTGAATGAGATATTTGGAATTAAAATGACACTACATTTTGTCTTTTTTTCACCCCTGTAACTTATTAAAATAAACATTATAGAAGTTTTCAGTGACTTTCGGTCCTCGGTAATAACGTAATCTTTCTTTCTGCGTTTAAATTTTTCAAAATACTTATTAGTTTTCTCAGGATTCGCAAAAAATGAAAACATTTAAAATACATTGAACATTTTAACGGGCGACATTTTGCGCCTATCCCCTTAAGTTAACTGTTGTTTTTATTATCAAAAATCCCAAATATATCCCAAAAATCCTTAAGTACATTTTAGTTTTTGATTTAGTAGATTTTAGCTAAAAAATGGTAATTACCAGTTGTTGTTTTGGAATAATTAGGTTTCCAATTTTTTGGAATTCCTCTTGGACAGTTAAGACGGATATGCAGATTACTGTATAAGTTTACTGTATTTACATGGCCTAAAAAGAATCTACTGATTTTGTGAAAGCAAAACTAATGAAAGAGTAAAAACTGACCTGGCAACCCCGTCTAGCAGGCAACCCCGTCTAGCAAAGCTGATACAAAGATTGAAAGATTAAGGTTATCAAATCTACTGATAAAACAGAGGACAATGGAATGGAAACCAGCTATTAAAAAAACAAACGAACAGGTTGTTAAATAAATCGAAAATTTCCAGCAAAATAAAACATATAATAATAAGAAAAAAATAAGGTTATAAAGTAAATTCTTTTTCTCCTTCTGAAGTTGCCGCAAAGGTGTCACACACCTAGAACAACACCTAGGGTCGTGACAGACAACTTCAGAGTCGGCCAGGGCGTAAATTAGTTTAGCATTATAACGTTTTTAAGTCGTTGCGATTGTTGAAAAAACTGAACTGTGATATGTAGTTGTCACAATGGTAATAAATTAGTTGCCCGTGTAACTAAAGGCATTACTTAAAGTTGTAACATCGCAATGTCAGTCGGGATAGGGGACGTTGGCCGAAACAACTTAAAATGCTCTCGGGCAACGTTATATACAGTGCATTTGTTTGTACTGACAACCAATGCGTCGAAAAATTGCTACTTGGGCACTACTTTGCAATATAATATAGTGCCAATATAGAGGCTCCACTCTTCCACTAAATCCCTTATTTATTCCACGCAACAGCTCTTTGAAAAATGTATATTAGAAATATAAATACTATTAGTGCAATAGTGCCAAATTATTTAGTTGTTTGTTATTATATATTTATTAAGCAATAATTAGGGCTATAATTGTTAAATGCAGGTAAATGTATTTTTCCAAATTTATGTGCATTAATTATGAATATTTTTTTAACTACTTTTATACTGGAGTGAAACTTACGTAACCAAAATATTAAACTATTTATTAACATTAGGTGTTTTATTTTACTTCCCTATAATATTTTGAATGAAGGAATCTATTCACCTTCGATAGATAAATACAGTTTGCACCATAGAAGGACAAATGGACAGAATTTGGAGAAAAGATGAAAACAAAAAGTAAAGAGAATAAAAAAAAACTGTTCTATGGAGTTTTAAAATCAATTAGAAAAGAAAAAATTCAAGACAGAAAACATAAATAATAAAACAGGCGAAATTCTCACAGAAGAAAATGAAATAATGAACAGATGGAGAGAATATTTCCAAGAGATGCTACAAACTCTTCTATCACGAAGGAAACAACGTGGCGAAACAAAGAGTATATGATAATGTAGATCCTGTACATGGATAGCTGGCGGGTGACCTTCTCGTATTGTGTATTTTTGTGCATGGTCACCCGCCAGTTATCGCTTGTCGGATTGTAACCATAAATGAACTGCAAGAAGCTATTACAGAAATGAAAAACGGAAAAGCATCAGGGTATGACAGAATAACAAGTGAAATGGTGAAAATTGGGACCAAATGCAACAGAGTAATTACTGAAGATATTTATATGGAGAGAAGAAAAGATACCGATGGACTGGCAGAAGGCTCAGATAGTGCCGATTTATAAAAAGAGCGATAGAACGGATTGCAACAATTACAGAGGAATAACACTCTTACGCATTGTCATGAAAAAATACTGAACAAAAGAATAATAAGAAAAATTGACGGCACAATCAAACAAATAATAGAAAAGTATCAGCAACAGGAAAAAAATATGTATATGACGTACATAGATCTTGAAAAGGCTTTTGGCACGGTACCAAGGCAAAAATTATGGGAAAAGTTAGAGAAAAGAGGTATTAGTAACAGAGTGGGGTAATTAAGAACATTTACAACAACAATCTGAATTATGTCATCAGTCAAAACAGAACATCAGGACCATTTACTACAAACGGGGGTCTGAGACAAGGAGGAGGATTAAGTCCACGACTAGTTTTAATTTAACATGGATGAGATAATTAAAGAATGTAACGTAAAAGTGAAAAAAATGCATGTGGGTTATAAAATTTAAGAAGAGTAGACATTTCAGAAGTAGCATTCGCCGACGACGTCGTCGTATTGGCCGAAAATGAGAATCAACTACAAAGAAATAAGGAATGACAATAAAAACAAAAGTTATGGTAATGGGAGAAAATGAAGAAGAAAAGATAAACATAAAAATGTAGAATTTGTAGGAACATTTCAATACGTACCGAAATTCTTTATAATATGAAGCATACCTATCAGTTTTTTTAGTTTTAAGGGTGAAAAAAACCAAAGTTTTCCAAACGAAGTCAAACCTGGATTATCACTCACAAATCCAATCATATCAACCTGTACACGTCCACTGCTGGACAAAGGTCTCACTCAGATCTTTCCATCTATCTTGTGCGGCTTTCATGCACTTTCTGCGTATGAGGTTCGATCTCTCAGAGAAATTCCAATATCTTCTTGTTCTTTAGGTGCCGTGTCTGTTTCAGACGTTGGCCGTCATCATGTTTACAATTTCCTGAAACCTCTCTCTATCGGCTGCTGCGCGAAATAATTCTTCAACTGTGCAGCCACACCATTGTCTAATATTACGCAGCCATGAAAGTTTCTTTCGACCGATCCATCTTTTCCCTCCACTTTTCCTTGCATTATAAGGCAAAGCAGATGGTATTTAGGTCCCCGAATTATATTGCCGAAGTATTCTGTTTTTCTCCTCTTTATGATGCTTATGAGCAGACGTTCTGAATTCATCATATGAAGAACATCTTAATTGGAAGTGTACGAAACCCACGATATCTTTATTATTCGTCGATAACACCACAATTCGAATGCTTCTAATTTGTTTAGCATTGTGATTTCTAACGTCTATGTCTCACAGTCATACAATAGGATAGACCACACATAACATTTCGTACTCTACGTTTTATGGGTAGTTTTTCAGTACGACTGTTTCCAATTTGGATATAGTAATAAAAAATTCCAATATTGAAATTCGAATATAGTAATAAGAAAATAGGTAATTTTTTAATATATTTTAATTAAACAAAAATGACAATAAAACAATGTATATATAATATATACATACATATACCTTTTTTCAAGTAATAAATATGCTTATTTATTAAGTAAATATATAACAATACTTTCTCATTAGGAAAACAAGCTTAAACTCTAAAGTTTACCCTGTAGTAAGTAAATAATTGAAATTCTAGAAGCTAATATATTGGTCATAAATAAATATTACAACATACAACTTGTCATCGCCGATTACTTTGTGATATTTTTTTTAACATCTAGTCCGTGATTTGTATCAAAATAATAATATTCTCTTTTATTGATTATAATAAAGCATTCGACAAAGCACGACATGAACAAGTAATGCATAGATATGCATAGATGCATAGACAAGAAGATAGACTACAATGACCTCTCAGGATTATATGAAACTTGTACTATAAGCAACTAGCAAAAGTACGTGTTAACGATCAGCTATCAGAGGAAATTAAAATCAAACGTGGGGTGAGACAGGGATGCATGAAACAGCTGGACTAAAGATAAATGGAGTTTCCATTAACAACATTGGATATGCGGATGACACTGTCACCGAAAATATTGGGGATCTTTAGTGGCTGGTGACCAGAATAGCAGAGTTTGGGCAAGAATACGGTCTAACAATGAACGTCAATAAGACAAAGTTTATGAAAATATCGAAAACTCAAAGAAATAACGAGAATCTCTTCATAAACGGATCCAATGTCGAACGAGTAGACCAATATGCATATCTTGGAACAATGATCAACTCCACAGATGATTACTTACAGGAAATCAAAATCAGAATAGAAAAGGCTAGAGCAAATTTTAACAAAATGACAAAAGTGCTCTGCACAACAGATTTGAAGTTGGAGCTAAGAGTTAGGTTGGCTAGGTGCTACGTTTTCTCGACTTTGTTTTATGGAATGGAAGCTTTGACCTTCAATGCCGCATCAATGAAAAAAATAGAATCATTAGAGCTGTGGGTGTACAGAAGAATTCTGAAAATATCGTGGACAGAACTCGTCACAAACAAAGAGGTTCTGAGAAAGATGAATAAAGAAATGGAAACCTTAAATACCATCAAAACAAGAAATTGGAATATCTCGGACATATTACACGTGGAGAGAGATAGATATATTACACGTGGAGAAGATTCAAGGAAAAAGAAGCACAGGGACTCTGGATTAGAACAGCTCGAGACAAAGCCCAATGGAGGAGTTTTGGACGCAGTGGACTGTCATTAAAATTTTGCATCATCATTCGTTTTCTATGTCATAATAAGTTTATAAATAAATAATATAAATAAAGTACAAGTTTTTCATTCATAGGTAAACTTAATATATGTACTCTAAGTAAAAAAATAAAATACAAGAACAGCGATGACAGATTGTGAAACAACTGATAAATTAACTACATATTAATATACATAAAATGGAAAGCAGCTAAGTAGAAGATGCCCATATAATATATATAGTAAGGGGCAAAATTATTGAATACATTCATTTTTTCGAAAATGGGAGATTTTGCAGAGAAATCCCGAAACAGGTCGATTTTTATTTTTAAATTATGATTTTTTGGCATATATATCCTACTAGTGACGTCATCCATCTGGGAGTTATGACGTAATCGATCATTTTTGTAAATGAGAATAGGAGTCGTTTGACAGTTTATTTGAAAGATTACTCAATTCTCTTTTCAATAATATAAACATTACCAGACTCGGATACAGAGGGAGGTCAAGGGGTCCATGGGCCCCCCTATTGTAGTGGACACCCACCCATGACCCCACGGACTATTTCCGTGTTTCATCCGTAACAGGGAAAGAGTCCCAGCAGAGCTCAATCCTTTTGATACCGTAGGTATCTGGGATGAGTCAATTTTATGGCTAAATCTTGATAATATAGTATTTGTGGCAAGTCTGTATTATGAATACCTATGACCCCCCTATTATAAATTTCTAGATCCGCGCCTGAACATTACTATAGTAATTTATACAGGGTGGCCAAAAAAATAATTTTTAAATTAAATTAATTCACAAAAAGAAGAATGTATGTAATTTATTTAATTCAAAATCCATTTACTGCTGTCATAAAACAGGAAAAAATATTTACATAACAAATAAACATTACTTTTCGCTTAAATCAGATGTTCAAACTGCCAAGATGCAGGTGGTTGGCAGTTGAACATTGAATTTAAGCGAAAAGCAATGTTTATTTGTGAAATAAACATTTTTTTATATTTTTTGATAACAGCAAAATGTATTTTGAATTAAATAAATTACATATATTCTTCTTTTTGTGTAAATTAATTTAATTTAAAAATTATTTTTTTGGTCACCTTGTATACCTAATTATAGCAATGTTTATATTACTGAATAGAGAATTGTACAACCTTTTAAATGAGCTTTCATACGACCCTATTCGCAGTTAAAAACAATATGCCAAAAAAATCATAATTTAAAAATAAAAATCGACCTGTTTCGGGATTTCCCTCCAAAATCTCCCATTCTCGAAAAAATGAATTTATTCCATAATGTTGCCCCTCTCTGTATATATACATATATATTATATGCGTATACATGTCTATAAAGTTAAAATTAAATAAAAATAATTTAACACAATTATTAGTCCAGAAAGCCACTGCGCATCCGCTAGGAAAAATACTCCGATTCGGATTTTTTGCACAATCTTACTCAAAAAGGACCCCTTTTAACACATTTGCATGTTGCCAGGACCAAAAATTGGTCAAAAATTTTTTTAACGTTTTTTTTTGTTTTTTTTTTTCTTAAACTTATTTTTTTTTGCAAGGAACAAAGTTTTTTTAGGTTTTTTGGATCATTCCAAACAGAAAAGGTCTGTAGTGACTTTTCTCTAAAGTTGATAGTTTTTGACATATAAGCGATTAAAAATTGAAAAATTGCGAAATCGGCCATTTTTAACCCTCAAAAACTATGTAAAAAACTGAAAATTTAAATGTTGCAAAGGTAGGGAGATATTCTTTAAACATCGATTGATGAAATTCCGAAAAGATTTTTGCATTACAATATTCAAAACTCCTTTGTTTTTTAATTGCTAATCAAGCGTGCGCGACATTATTTTCCACCGTTGCATGTGTATACTGTATGGTGCAAATGAAAGGAATAAATTCGTTATTTCGTAAACCGGCGACTTTAAGGGAAAATCCCGAAACAAGTCGATTTTTATTTTTAAGTTATGATATTGTGGCATATATGGTATACTAGTGACGTCATCCATCTGGGCGTGATGACGTAATCGATGATTTTTTAAATGAGAATAGGGGTCGTGTGCTAGCTCATTTGAAAGGTTATTCAATTCTCTATTCAATATTATAAACATTTACACAATTATTTATACAGATTGTCCAAAAAAGTTTTTAATTAAATTATTTGAAAAAAAAAGAAGAATGTATGTAATTTATTTAATTCAAAATACATTTTACTGTTACCCGAAAACTAAAAAATGTTTATTTCACAAATAAACATTGCTTTTCGATTAACTTCAATGTTCAAGCCAGCTCCCGCCAGCCACCTGCCTCTTGGAAGTTTGAGCATTTAATTTAAACGAAAAGCAATGTTTATTTGTGAAATAAACTTTATTTTCTGATTTGTGAAAGCAGTAAATTGTATTTTGAATTAAATAAATTACATACATTCTTCTTTTTTTGTCAAATAATTTAATTTAATAAAAATGTTTTGGACACCCTGTATAAATAATTATGTAAATGTTTATATTACTGAATAGAGAATTGAAGAAGCTTTCAAATGAGCTAGCACATGACCCCTATTCTCATTTAAAAAAATCATCGATTACGTCATCACGCCCAGATTAATGACGTCAATAGTATACCATATATGCCACAATATCATAACTTAAAAATAAAAATCGACCTGTTTCGGGATTTTTTCTTAAAGTCGCCGGTTTATGAAATAACGAATTTATTCCTTTCATTTGCACCATACTGTATACACAGGCAACGGTGGAAAATAGTGTCGCGCACGCTTGATTAGCAATTAAAAAACAAAGGAGTTTTGAATACTGTATTGCAAAAAACTTTTCGGGATTTCATCAATCGATGTTTAAAGAATATCTACCTACCTTGGCAACATTCAAATTTTCAGTTTTTCACATAGTTTTTGAGGGTTAGAAATGGCCAATTTCACAATTTTTCAATTTTTAATCGCTTATATGTCTAAAGCTATCAACTTTAGAGAAAAGTCACTAAAGACCTTTTCTGTTTGGAATGATCCAAAAAACCTAAAAAACTTTGTTCCATGCAAAAAAAATAATTTTAGGAAAAAAAACAAAAAAAAAACGTTTAAAAAATTTTTGACCCATTTTTGGTCCTGGCAACATGCAAATTTGTTAAAAGGGGTCCATTTTGAGTAAGATTGTGTAAAAAATTCGAATCGGAATATTTTTCCTAGCGGATGCGCAGTGGCTTTCTGGACTATATATTTTCTGAGCGTGCGACAGACAATTTTGAATGGAGATAAATCTTGGCTTCCCAAAAATCCTGTCGACCAAACGCTCAAAAGAATATTATCGAGAGTAAAGAATATATAGATATATATACCTATACATATATATTTATATATTAATACAAATAATACTTTTACACATGGCAAGAAACATTTTAGGCAAAATAAAAATGAATTATATATTTTACAATATAATTTCACGCTAACTAAAAATCACAGCACATAAAAACAATATCAAATATGAATCTAAACAAAGAGATTATTGAGTATTAAAATGAGTATCTCACAAATTGTACTGTTAAACAATAATTGTTTAAGAACAAAACATAATATGTCTTTAGACCAGGACTAATCTGTAAAAAAATTGTATTTTTGGATGTGAGAGGTGGCATTCGGATTTTTGCAGATAAAGTTAGGTGACACCTTCAATAATAATAATTGACTTATGCTCCTTCTCAAATATGCCCGGAACATTAACAAAAAAATTAAAATATTTAAAAATTTCGAAAAACATCGATTTTTTTCTGCTTTTTTTGCTTATAACTTTAAAACGATTCGTTTTGGAACAAAGTCGTAGAGAAATGAAATAAAGATAATTGAATTTTGTATGATATAGGTACGACTGGCCAAAAATGTCTTAAGGTATTACTTTTTCTGCAATATAGCAATAAATACAAAATAAGGGGGCAAAATACGCCTGTTGTTATTCAATGTTTCTTAACCACTTTGGTGGAAAATTCTTATAACTTACTTAAACGGTCTACCAAAGTTCATTAAAATCGACCTAAGAGATTTTGCATAATAAATTTGCAATATAAATGTTTTTAAAAAAGTTCAAATTTTTTAAAATCTTTCTGAACAAAAAGTAGACCATCTAGAAGTTGGCTAATTTTTTTACATATAAAGAGGTGCTCTAGCTATCTAATACACTTTACAGAATTAAAATCGGCTTATTTAAGGGGCCTCAGCAATGTTCTAAAATTATAAACAATTTTTTGGCTTATAAACAAATAGCTTTGTTTAATAATAAAAAAATTAATTTTTAGCAATGCAAATAATTAAAACCGGTATACTTTGACTTAAATTTTCAAATGCTGTCAGCAGAATTGCTATTTTATTTTTGAATCAAAAGTTATTCTCGTTCAAAAATTGCAATTTTTCGATTTTTTTAAAGTTCCACCTCGTTTATCTCGAAAACTATGCATCCTACGAAAAAACTTGTAAGAACATTTTTTGCTTAGAATTACCCAAAAAATACAAAAAGATCTTTTATTTTGCGAAAGTCGATGTTATGTAATTCCTCAAGTTCTATAACCATCTTATCGACATCCGGATCAACTGTTACCCAAAAAATTCGTGTTCTACGGGTCAAAATACATAAAAAAACTTGGGTAAGTCCATCTAAATAAAGGAGCCCGTAGCACCCCCTCCTGGACACAGCACTAATTTGTTTATAAGCCAAAAAATTGTTTATAACTTTAAAACATTGCTGAGGCTGCTTAAATAATCCGATTTCAATTCTGTAAAGTGCATTAGATAGGTGGAGTGCTTCTTTATATGTAAAAAAAATTGACAAATCTTTGTATGTTCTAGTTTTTTTGTGCAAGATTTTAAAAATTTTTAATTTTAAAAAAAAAGTTTAGATTGCAAAATTATTATGCAAAATCTAGTAAGTCAATTTTAATGAAATTTGGTGGACGGTTTTAGCACATTACAAAAATTTTCTAAGCTAGGAAGGTTCCAAGTGTAACCTAAGTGATGGAAAAACATTTAATAAGGACAGGCTTGTTTTGCCCCCTTATTTTATATTTATTGCTATTTTGCAGCAAGGGTGTTAAATTAAGACATTTTTAACCAACCGTATCTGATAGAAAATTTAATTATCTTTGTTTTATTCCCATGCGACTTTATTCCAAAATGAATCGTTTTAAAGTTATAAGCTAAGAAAGTAGAAAAAAAAGAAATTTTTTTATATATATATATATATATATATATATATATATATATATATATATATATATATATATATATATATATATATATATATATATATATATATATATATTATTAATGTTCTGGGCATATTTGAGAAGGAGCATAAGTCAATTATTATTAACGAAGTTATCATCTAATTTTATCCGCAAAAATCCGAATGCCTCCTATCACATCCACCTAAAAACAGATCCTTCCTGGTCTACTTAACAAAAGTAACGTAGTTATAGATAGATTATAGATAATATTGGTTCGCATATCCAATTTGTAACAATATCATAAGAGCATTTCAATTTAAAAAACAGAACTTTAAATACAACAAAAATTGATGACTTAGCTCTTTTTTAATTTTATTTCTTCCGTATTCCCATTTTAATCCATTCATGGAAGAAAGTGGAAAAGCATAAAAGAAGCAAAATAAACGGTCTCGTTTTGATTCAACGTTCTGAGAGACGTTCATGAAAACGCTGAGAGACAGAATACAGAACGGCAGAATAAGAGATCTCTGTAACATGCAAGACATAGTATGCTGAGGAAGACAGATAAGACGAGAGTGGAATCAGCATGTGACGAGAATGGACAGCGAGAGAATGGCCCGTATAACCAGAGATTCGAAGCAAGAGATTCTAACAGGCAAGAGATCAATAGGAAGGCCCTTTAAAAAGTGGCTAGATAGCTGGCAGTCAACATCACAGCTACGAACACAAGCTCAAAATCGGTTAAGAACAGGCCAAGAGGCCTAATATAAGAAAAGAGGAAGAGAAGTTTTGATTCAAATCGATTCTCTTGCCATCCTCTGACACCGTGTTTCGGGGTCTACCCCTTATCAAAGAGGCTTCGCAAGAAGACTGATCTGAATCAAAACTCACCGAGAATATGGTGTAAATATTCAAATATTTACACCGGAGCATGGTCAGACTGACCTCTAACGGGGAACGATGAAATGAATGAAAATGAATGTCGACGACAGATGACGAGAAGATAACAAAAAGTGAATGAATAGCAAGGATAGGCCCAATATACAAAGAAGGTGTCAAAGTGAGAAGTGAAAACTATAGAGGCATCTCGCTGTTAGAAGTAGTTTACAAAATCTTGACACAAAGCATAAGGAAAAATCTAAATCAATACATGGCAAAGATATTGGGCGAATATCAGGCAGATTTTATAATAATATGTCGACGACAGATCAAATGTTTGCTCTCAAAGAAATCCAGACTAGTGCAATGAATATAAAACAGTATGGATAACACAACAAGCGGAACAGCATGTAAGGGTCATAAATCAAATAATTTTGAAACAAAGAAAGGATTATGGCAAGTAGACCTGACTCCTTGTATCAATGGCTCTTTTTAATCTGATACTAAACGGAATAATCAGAAAAAGCAAAATAACTATACATATACAGGAAGCAATATTTAAAATTGGCCATCAATTTACATATAGCATTCGCAGACGATCTAACACTATTAATAGTCTAAGTAATGAAGCTTAAAACAGGACAAAACCTCGCAATTTTTACAGAATGGATAGATTTGCTTGAAAATTTGAGAATAAGTAGTGGATAGTCCAAGCATCAAAATATATATCATGCCGAAAGCCGCTTTTATCATAGGGGTGGTTGACACCCCATCTCGGGGGTGGAAATTTTTTATGGTATTTTGACCGCAAAAGTTGATAAATACATTCATTCTAAGCAAAAAATGTTCTATACATTTTTTTGATAAAATTAAAAGTTTTCGATTTATACGCTATCGAAAGTGTTAGTTTTATATCGAAAAAATCAATGTTTAAGTTTTCTGCTAATAACTCCAAAAGTTTTCGTTTTAGCAAAACAACTTTACTTAATAAAAATATACCTTTTGAAAAAATAAACAAAACCGTTTTTGTAAATTTGCTTTAAGACCAATAGTAATCGAGCTATACTTTATTATATGTTGGCTCTTCTTCGTCAAATGCTAAATATTGTAGTTTCAAAGTCAAAAGACGGGAAATTTTTCGAGGACAACTTGTTCTAACTAATTTAAAGTATTTAAAAATATCTATCTCCACAAATAAAAAAAGTCTCTAGCTCAAAAATTAAGTGACTTATAATGAAAAGAATATCAGTCCCTATTTATTTCAGCGAAAAAGTATTCGGAAGCAACCCCCTAATCACCACCCTAATTAAAATTAGTCATTGACCTTATTTGGTATTTTTTATTTATGTATTACTAATAGGTTCTAGAAGTTTGACCGGCTTAGAATAATTAGTTTTAAAAAACAATGGAGTTAAAAGCGAATAAAGAATTTTTGTAGTTTGGAGAAAAATGGAATTTTCTTCAGAATAGCAAGATTAGCATCAGAGATACGAAAAAATGTTTAAAAATGAAATTGTAGCTTATTTAGTTCCCAAGAAGTTGGTTAGCAAAAATTTTTTCTACGGCAAAAATTAAGTGAGCTATTGACAATTAAAACTTGTAATAACATGCAAAAACCACCTTTACCAACACTTTCAAAGTCACCTCTTTTTGCGACTAAGGATTTTAAAAAGATTTAATGTTAATAAACTTATAGATCTTATAAACACCTACAAAATTCTTTTTTACCAAACTTTCTAGTAAAAAATAAAAAAGTTACGGTAAAAAAATCAATATATTTTTTTGAAAAACAAAAAGGGTGAAACCAATTGGAAGCATAATAATGTAAGTTAGCGGTGTTTTTAGTCATCAGCCTTATTCATGCTGATTTATTTATGTATCATTAAAAGATTCTAGAAGTTTGACTGACTTAGAATGATTAGTTTTTAAAAAACTGGAGTTAAAAGCGAATAACGAATTTTTGTAGTTTGGTAAAAATGCCATTTTCTTCAGAATAAAAAGATTAGCATCAGAGATACGAAAAAATGTTTCCATATAAAATTGTTGGTTATTTAATTCCCAAGAATATGGTTTAAAAAATTTTGTTCTACGGCAAAAATTGAGTGAATCGTAAATGAGTATATCAAAAAACATTGATTTTTTCGATATAAAACTACTTTCGATAGCGAATAAATCGAAAACTTTTAATTTTATCAAAAAAATGTATAAAAATTTTTTGCTTAGAATGAATGTATTTATCAACTTTTGCGGTCAAAATATCATAAAAAATTTCCACCACCGAGATGGGGTGGCAACCACCCCCATGATAAAAGCACCTTTCGGCATCATATAGATTTTGATCCTTGGACTATCTACTACTTATTCTTGAATTTTCAAGCAAATCGATCCATTCTGTAAAAATTGCGAGGTGAAAAGCTTCGGTTCCTGGCCTATAACGACAAGTAAGAAAGAATTAAAAAAATTAATGAATAATATAATAAAAGAAGTAAAAAAATTTGGGATTGTAGAAATAGATAAAGAAAAAAAAAGACAATTTCACATTGGAGGTAGAAGGAGAAAATACATGCATGTTCAAAAGAGTTTGAGAATTTTCTTACCTGGGTGTAAAATTAGATAAAAACAGACATGGGGAAGGGAAGATAAAGGCACGAATAGCAAAAATAAACAAAAGGTATGAATCATTGCGATTATTAATAAAATTCCAATATATCTCCAGAAACCCAAAAATTAGAATCTACAAAACAGTTATCAGGCCTACAGCCTAAAGGCAAATGCATGCAAAATATGAGTGCTTAAAAAATCAGAAATAGACCTTTCAGAAAGATGACAAAAAGCAATATATATTGCATGTACGTGTGAAGAAAGCAAATGCTCATTGGAGAAGAAGGAATAATAAAGAACTCGAAGAACTATAAGTATAACGAATCAAAAATGTCGACTGTAATCAAAGCACAGGAAATACGATATTTATTATGAGACATTGAAAGAATGGAAAATGAAATAATTTAAAAAGTGGTGGCAATGGTGCTTTCACGAAAGCCAATACAAAATAAGATAAGGTAGACCAAGCAAAAGAGGGAAGGACAGCGTATGTGAAGACTTACAAAAAAAGTAATATTGAGAATTGTAAAAAAAAAAGCATTGGACAGAAAGCAATGGAAGGAAGTGGTTTAAACATGTACACAAAGACAACAAGAAATATTAAATCTCTTTTATATAAATAAATGTAAATAGTAATTGTAATGGAAAATTAAACTTTTCAACCCTATACCTTCAAGGCATGTTAAGCTTTACAAATAAATAACAAATAAAGTATTTTAGGACTAAAAATTCAGAAAAAATTTTGTAGCCAAATAGGCCAGTCGCCAGTGGGGGTACAACGGCCTCCTTAATTCAGATGAACTTACCCAAGTTTTTTTATGTATTTTGAGCCGTAGAACACGAATTTTTTAGGTAACAATTGATCCGGATGTCGATAAGATTGTTATACTTAATAAAGAACTCTAAGAATTACATAACAGCGATTTCTCGCAAAACAAAATATTTTTTTGTATTTTTTGGGCCATTCTAAGCAAAACATGTTTTTACAAGTTTTTTGGTAGGATGCATAGTTTTCGACATAAACGCGGTTGAACTTTCAAAAAATCGAAAAATAGCAGTTTTTGAACCCGAATAACTTTTGATTAAAAAATAAAATAGCAATTCTGCTTACCGCATTTGAAAGTTCAAGTCAAATTATATCGGTTTTGAGTATTTTCATTGCTAAACATTTTTTTTTATTGTTAAACAAAGCTATAAACACATAGTGCTTGAATGATGTTTTCAATGCATTTCTCATTTGAAATCGAACGAGTAGGCGCGCATACAGACAATTTCTACGTAAACTGCGTACATTAAAACGCATGCATTGGACACGGGAAACACTATGTGTTTATACCTTTGCTTAACAATAAAAAAATTAATTTTTAGCAATTCAAATCATCAAGACCGATAGAACTTGACTTGAACTTTCAAACGCAGTAAGCAGATTTGCTATTTTATTTTTCAATCAAAAGTTATTCGGGTTCAAAAATTGCACTTTTTCGATTTTTTGAAAGTTCAACCGCGTTTATCTCGTAAACTATGCATCCTACGAAAAAACTTGTAAGAACATTTTTTGCTGAGAATAACCCAAAAAGTACAAAAAAATGTTTTGTTTTGCGAAAAATCGCTGTTATGTAATTCCTCAAGTTCTTTGTTTATAACAATCTTATCGACATCCGGATAAACTGTTACCCAAAAAATTGGTGTTCTACGGGTCAAAATACATAAGGAGGCCGTTGTACCCCCTGGTGACAAGACTAAAAAAATTGAGATACGTTATCATACTAACGTTTAAAAAAGAGCTAAATGATTAATTGTTGAGGACATGGTTAAATGTATTGTCGTTCTATCATTTTACACCTACTTGGAAAATAAATATGTTCTTAAACATGAAATATATTTTTTTATTATAATCGTTTTTGAAACTACCTTGATTTACCTTTCACAGATATAACATTACCTGTCACCATAGCATTCTTCTGCGTTATATGCGTTTGATAATGCTTCGCTAGATGCGCTTTCTGTCTAAAACTCTTCCCACACAAGCTACAAGCAAATGGTTTCTCTCCTGTATGGGTTCTAATATGAACATTAACAGAATATTTATCTTTAAATCCTTTAGAACATATGTTGCAGTAATGCAACGACCTTTCCTTCCTCACTACATTGGTTGTTGTTGATGATGCTACTGCTGTTGCTGTTGGTGTTGCGTTCTGTATCTGTGTATGCGTCTTACTACCACTACTTTGCCTTTTATACTTCTTATTAGGTTTCCCAATCGCACTTCTCGGAATTACAGTTTGTATTTGTGGATTGATGTACGTGAGTGCTATCTGCTCACTACTGACTGGAGTAATGCTACCTTCTCCAGAATGATCGAATTGACAATACTGATGCACAGACTCTGCGACTTCGTGCTCTATTTTCTTCAACTTTTCAAAATCCTCTGGATACGAATGGTCCAGTTGGCTGAGCAGAAGATCATCTACGTTGCTGGTATTGGTGGAGGTGTTGGATTCTTTAATAACTTTAGCTACAATATGTTCCTCGAAAATTATTTTACCGTTAACGTCTATTCCAGCCACGATTGTAGGTATCTTATCTTCGTCTTCTTCGTTGGTATATATTGTAGCAGTATTCGTTGGAGAAGTGGACAGTACTTTTTTTAGTTCCGTGTTTTCACTGTCTGGAAATTTTCGTTGTATTGGTTTAAATGTGCCGTTATACCGAATATATGCTTTTCCTTGAAGAGCACTTCGTAAGAGTGAGTCAGGAGACTCTTTGTTATTGTTATTATCATGGTCAGACATTTTCCAATCAGTAGTATCGTTTTCAAGAGTATCTGTTATCTCTAACATAGGACTATCTACAATGAATGAATTAGTTATTTCACTTTTATTATCATCGTAAGTAAAAGTTTCTGATTTTATAAGACCATCATCTGTATTGGTAGTAGTGGTATTGGTTATTAGGTTGTTATAGTTTAGTTGACCATTTGGTATCACACTCAATATCGAATCCATATCAATTCCTACTTGGTATTGTTCCATGGAATTAGGACTTGAAAGAGACTCATCCTCTTTGGGCAGACGGTACCATGTGGCGCTTTGGTCTACTCCGTTTAATACTGTTAGAGTATAGATTTGTTCATCAGCGTTGCTTTTTTCTTGTCCAATAGACTCAACCTCATTCGTAGTTGACATCCAGCAATATTTGTTTAAATCTTCTAGTAAAGCAGTTTCTATTTTAACGGTATCCTTTATGTTCCAAAAAGCTGGCTGAAAGTTTTCGTTTAAAGTGTCTGGTAACTCCGTAACGATCATGGTGTTATTGTTGTTTTCTTTTCTATCTTCTATGTTCTTTAAAAATGAGTTTCCTGAATCTGAAGGTTCGACAAAATCGAAGAAGTCTGTCTTATTATCAATACTATTTAAAGGCTCAGTTAAATCCATTATCACAGTGTCCTTAAGTTCCATCAAATTGTTATATAGTACTACTTATATGTATTCTAGCACTTTTCTATGTGGTGGGCAAAACCTAAAAAAAAAGTAAAGTAATGTGAGAAAATAAGTCAAAAAATCAGAAAGGCTATATTTGAACAAAACTTTTCTAAAATGAATTATAGCAGTTCAATGAACTCATTAATATTTAGAGGTTTCAGAGAATTCAATGAATTGCCTAATAGACCAGGGCGCATCTGTAAAAATATTAGTAAATTTTTAATGTTGAGAGATGACTCATATTTTTTTGCAGAAAATGCTTGGAAATAACTCATATAATAATATTTAAGTTATCCTCCCACTCAAAAAGGTCCGGAACATTGTTTAAATAATCAAAATACCAAAAAATGAAGGAAAAATTCGATTTTTTTCTTGGTTTGTTTATTATAACTTTAAAAGTATTCATTTTCGAAAAAAATTGTTCTGACATAAAAGTTGCTTAATTAAATTTCATACAACATAGGATTAGTTAAAAATTTTAAAAATTCTCACCCTTGTTGCAAAATAGCAATAATTGCGAAAAAACCATAAAAAAAACAAGTATTCGCATTTTACATTTTTCAACCATTTATGCTACACTTAGGACCTTCATATTTTACCCAGAAAAACTTTATGATATAGTAAAACAACACTGTAAATTTCATTAAGATCGGTTTAACAGATTTTGCAATCCAGCTTTCGCAAAAAAAATTCATTTTTTCAAAATGTTTCAGGACTGAAAATAAAGCAGACACCAAGTTGAATTTTTTTTACATATAGAATGATACTTGACCTTTCATTTACAATTTTCAAAATTAAAATCGGTTAACTACTACAGCGTCATGATTTTTTTTAAATAAACATTAATTTTTGGTGCTACGCGCAGGACAGCGGATACGTTTGCTCTGATTGGGCATTCCAATGACCTTTGATAATGATTGATAAATTTTAATTTTTAGTACATTTCGATATAAATAAATGAATTTGTTTATTGCAAAATAAAAACACATACTTTGTCTTTTGAAATTACACTTTTTTTAGCAAAAACTTTGTTTGTTCATATATTTTAACTTAGAGAATAAAAGATTATTATTTTTAAACATATGCAATTGTTTAAACAATATTTCACAAACAATAATGAAATTAGTTTGATTTTTGTGGAATTAAAATATTAAAATACAACAAAATATAGAGTTAAAAAATAATATATTATATAAAGATTTAAAGAAATTTTGGTGGAAACCAACTTATGTGAATCTAACACCGCTGTCCTGCGCGTAGCACCAAAAATTAATGTTTATTTTAACAAATTCCTGACGCCGTGGTAGTTAACCAATATTAATTGATACAAACCGATACAAATTGAATATTAAAGGTACAGTATTCTTCTATATGCAAAAAAAATTAACTTACTATCTGCTTTATTTTCAGTCCTGCAACATTTTGAAAAAATGATTTTTTTTTGCGAAACCTGGATTTTAAAATTTATTTTGCAAAATCTATTGAACAATTGTTTTACTATGTCATAAAGTTTTTTTGGGTAAAATAAGAAGGTCCTAAGTGTAGCATAAATGGTTGAAAGCCGTAAAATGCGAATACGTGTTTTTTTATGTTTTTTTCGCAATTATTGCTAGTTTGCAATAAGGGTGACAACTTTTAAAATTATTAACCAATCCTATATTGTAGGAAATTTAATTACGCTACTTTTTTAGTGCAACTTTTCTCTGAAGTGAATACTTTTAAAGTTATAATCAAAAAACGAAGAAAAAATCGAATTTTTCCTTAATTTTTTGACATTTTGATTATTTAAACAATGATCCGGACTTTTTGAGTGGGATGATAACTCAATTATTATTATATGAGTTAATTCCAAGCAATTTCTGCAAAAAAATATGAGTCACCTCTCAACGTCCATCTCAAAACAGATCCGCCCTGGACTATAACGAATTAAAAGACTGTAGGATAGTTAAAGGTTTTAAAGATAAATTAAAGGTTTTCCTTAAAAATATAGAGTAGTATTTGAATTGACAGAGAGCGTGCACAATATTTTTTGTTTATTTTTGTTTATTTTTTTTTTGTTTATTTTTATTGACTTGTTTTAGTTGGTGAACTTGTTGAATTGATTGTAATTTGTTATTAATTTTAAGAATAAATTAAAGGTTTTTCTTGGGATATAATAATATAGTCATGTTGAACTGACAGTGAATGTACACAATTTTGTTGTATATTTTTATTGACTTTTTTGTTGTTAAGCATTGTATTGATTGATTTTCTTTTGTTTATAAGTAAAAAATGTATTTAAGTTAGAAATTTTTTGTATATTAGGTTACCTATAGATTTGGAAATAAAGATATCTATCTATCTAACAGATACTTTTGACATAAATGATTTATGGAATCAAACTAGGTACATCGTAAAAATTAGAGATAACTACACCGACGAAATCTCCATACAACGAGGAGTCAGACAAGGTTGTATTTGGTCGCCAACATTGTTCAATGTTTACTCAGGCCAGTTATTTAAAAAGGCACTTGAGAGACAGCCATATGGAATAAAAATCAAAGGGGAACTACTTAATGTAATTAAATACGCAGACGATACAGTAATTCTGTCAAAAAATATTGAAGGTCTCCAAATGCTGAAGATACTTTGGACAGCAAGAAAAACTAATGAGGAAGTACTAAGGCGGGTCAACAAAGATAGAGAGCTGCTAAAGACTATTAAACACCGGAAAATGTCTTATTTGGGACATATAGTGAGGTAAAATCGATATCTTCGATTTCACTTATGGAATAAAATTATTTCTGTCCTTGTTTCAAAAAATTATAGAAAATGCTGAAACCCGTCGATTTTTAAATATAAATGTGCACTTTTTAAACATAAATTTAAATGTACAGGGTGATCGTTGCAAGTCTAGCAGAGTCCATAAGCTTCATTTTTAATGGAACACCCTGTATATTCTTATATGTTTAAAAACTGCTTAACAACCTGATTTCAACAAACTGTATGTAGAGGTATTATAAATAATACAGGGTGAAATTTTGAAATGTGAGTATGGAAGCCACTTATGGAATGAAAATGTTTGTGTTTTTATTTTCAAAAATTATAAAAAATACTGGGACACGTCAATTTTTAAATTCTAATGGGTGCTTTACAAACATAAATTAAAATATACAGAGTGATTCACGCAAGTACAGCATAGTCCTTGATCTTTAGTTTTAATGGATCACCCTATATATTTTTAGAATCATCTAAGCAACCTCATATCAAAAAAGTGTATACCTATTATGTAGGGCCTATTATGAATAATACAAGGTGAAATTTTAAAGTTATGTGTAATTTTAAAATACCTACATAAAATTTTAAAATTAATAATTTATCATGCTTTAAATAATGGTATATATTTTAAATTAGCTAAATAAAGGCATCAATTTTCTAAACTAAGTATTAAATCTATGGGGTTTTGTATTTTTTATGTCTTGACAAAATTTATAAAAAAAGAATGTGTGTGTACTTTGTACGCACGTAAGAAGTTATACTTCTATTATATGATTAAAACGAAATTAATATACTTTTTATTTATATTTTGTTTAAATATTAAACTAATTTATACTTACTACTTCTCAAACATTTTTATTAGAACAGTGCCAAAAATTAAAATAATAAAAGAATAAAACACACACAAACACATTAAACAAGCCACAAATGATGTCTGAACATTAATTGTCGAAAATTTTTTTAACTAAATACGTATTTTCTGAAAATACAATTATATAATAAATATACTTACAATCATAAAATGTATTAAAAAAAAAACAAAAAAGAAAGTTTCTATTGGGACTCGAACCAGCGCTGATAAGAGCGGTTGGTATTGGAATTCATTCGCCTTCTCCGCTTAGCCATGGACACTATGTGTCATTATTTACGAAGATCGACTAACTAAACGGATTAAACTTGTGATATTTTGATATTTTGAAAATTGATCAAATTATTTTAATTTTGAAATGAAATGATTTAGAATTGAAAAAATACAACAAAACATAGAGTAAAAAATCAATATATTAGGTGAATATTGATAGAAATTTTGATGGTAATCAAATTATATAAATAAAAGTATTACATACTATGTATTTTGGCAGATCAAATAGGTAGGTTTATACCCATGATACATTAACAATTATTACGTACCTGTTGCTTTTAAAAACTATTTAAAAGTCACTACAATATTATAAACTTTTTTGTTTCTGTCCTCACAACAATAAAACTAATATATTATAAATTTGTTTACCTTTACCTTTACCTCCAAACCACAGCTGCCATATCGGATAATTTTTGACATGTCATTTGAACATCCAATCAGAACAAAGTTATAATGCGCATGCGCCGGGCTGATAGGTTTTAACATATAAAAAAATCACCCTCTATCGCCGGTAAAGAAGTATAACTTCAATAATTTCAAAATTTCACCTTGTATTATTCATAATGGACCCTACATAATACACTTTTTGATATGAGGCTATTTAGCAGATTCTAAAAATATAATAATTAAAACTAAAGATCATGAACTATGCTGTACTTGCGTGAATCACCATGTATATTTAAATTTATGTTTGTAAAGCGCCTATTTGAATTTAAAAGTTGACGTATCCCAGTATTTTTTATAATTTTTTTAAATAAGGACACAAACAATTTTATTCCATCAGTGGCTTCCATACTTGTTAAATTTAAAATTTCACCCTGTATTATTCATAATACACCCTACATGATATAGTTCGTTGAAATCAAGTTGTTAAGCAGCTTTTAAAAATATAAGAATATACAGGATGTTCCATTAAAAATAAAGCATATGGACTCTGCTAGACTTGCAAGGATCACCCTGTATATTTAAATTTATGTTTAAAAAGTGCACATTTTTATTTACAAATAGACGGGTCTCAGTGTTTTTTATAATTTTTTGAAACAAGGACAGAAATAATTTTATTCCATAAGCGCCTTCCACACTGTATAATACTATACAACTGGGCCCAGAGCACGCCAAATAGAATTCTATTTTGCTGACGTCACAAAATAGAATTTCATAATGGGAGAATCGACGGTTGCTAGGCAACGTGACGTCACTAAAATAGAATTCTATTTGGCGTGCTCCCACAGCTGACCCTTAAAGGCAAAATGGATGGCCGTAGAAATGTAGGAAGAAAACAAGTTTCTTGGTAAAAGAACATTCGCGAATGGACTCATACAGTGTGTCAATTTTAAAACTTACAATGGGCTATATCTCATGAACAAAAGCTGATATAGAAAAATGCTTGAAACCCTTTCTAGGAAAGTACGGGGGAACTAAAATGACATAAAAGAGAACTCACTCCCATTAACCCCTTAGGCCCCACCCACCAAAACCAAAAAATTTTAAATAGCAAACCCCTACTTGTGATACATCATTTAAAAGACTATAAAAAATGCTATCCAATGGTATAAATAATAATTATACAGGGTGTTAATATCAGGCGGCTTACTATGACTTCTATATTTGTAATGCTATCTCCCTGACTATTATTTTGAATGGTAAATGTCCGTCGGTACATTTTTTTTGTATAAAAACTTAATTTGCCGTTTTTGCAAAACAAGTTAAAAACATGTGTTTTTTGTTTTCTGTCAGATTCAATAATTTTTGGTTTATTTGAGACCTTTAAATGTCATTAGTTTTTCATCATTTGTACGATCGGTACTGTCATGAAGCTGTAGTTGTCACGATGGTTTACAGGAAACGCGTGGAGATCATTTTCATATTTGCGTCCCAGAACCAGTGATATTTACGAACAACTCAAATATTTAATGAAAGGCATCCGGACAAAGATTTAAGTCACTTGTACGTCCGCGATTTAGTTGAAAAGTTTAGAGAAACGGGATCAGTGCAAAATAAAAAAAGGGATGCCCCAAGATTACTGAATGAAGCATCCCAAATTGAGGTCCTTGGAAATTTTGTAATAGAGCCTACTGCATCAACATGTCAAGTATCTGCAATCAACTTTCACATGAGTCGGTTAGAAAGGTGTTGAAATTACATAAGTTTCACCCGTACAAAACACAAATTCTTCAAGAACTAGGCGATGATGATCCAGACCGACGAATTGAGTTTTGTGAACTTCTGACTGAAAGAATTCGCGTTGAACTGAGATTGTTTAAACATATTTGTTTCACTGATGAATGTACTTTTATGGTGAATGGTAATGTAAATAAACAAAACTGTCGGTACTGGAGTGATGCGAACCCGCATCGATTCAGAGAAGGTCACACTCAATATCCTGAAAAACTAAATGTTTTAGCAGGAATATTAGGTGATGCTATAATTGGCCCCTTGTTCATACCAGGCAATTTAAGTGGCGACATTTATCTCGATATGCTGGAAAACTCCATCGAACCTTTAATTGTGCATGAATTAGAGAACCAAAGGGACGACCAAGGCAACCTAGCTCTAGACGAAGATTTGCTGCACTTCCAACAAGATGGAGCACCTCCTCACTACGAAGCTCCAGTTAGGCACTGGTTAGGTACTAATTATCCGAACAAATGGATTGGAAGGAGAGGTCCTATTGAGTGGCCACCAAGATCACCAGACTTACCGCCACCTGACTTTTTCCTATGGGGTTACCTCAAGTCAGTTGTTTATAAAACTCAACCTGCGTCACTTGAGGAATTGCGAGAAAGAATTACGCAAGCATGTCGCGCTATTACAAGAACAACATTTGCCAAAATTCATGCAGAATTTGAAAATAGGCTGTATTATTGTTTACAAAACAACGGAAGCCACTTTGAACATTTATTTAATTGACATTTTTAACAAATTTGTAGTTCAACAAAAACTTAAATTTTTCATTTAAGCCAATGTTTCACAATTATTGCTTCACCCTGTATAATTATTATTTATACTATTGGATAGAATTTTTTATAGTCTTTTCAATGATGTATCACAAGTAGGGGTTTGCAATTTAAACTTTTTGGGTTGTGGTGGGTGGGCCCTACGGGGTTGATGGGGGTGAATTCTCTTTCATGTCATTTTAGTTCCCGCTTACTATCCTAGAAACGGTTTCAAGCATTTGTCGATATCAGCTTTTGGTCGTGAGATATAGCCCATTGTAAGTTTTAAAATTGACACACTGTATATAAAATGCATGAGTAAGCAGAAAAAAATTAAGAAATTACAAACTAAGTTATCAATCGAAGTAGCACAGAAAACGACAATAACTATCGCCTCCGTACCACCAGATTGACAACAGGTGGAATACTTTCTTTGGTTACAACCTCCTTCTTTCTTTCTTTGCAATTCGGAAAGGCCCAAAGTGTGATGCCTGGAAAAGTTGGAGAGAGGAGGATATGGGACTACTGATGAGGGGAAAAGACCTCCGAAACCGGTATAGACTCTTCCTGCACTCTCCGATTTAACCAGAGCATTATTCAGCTGCTGCATTTTTGTGTTGCAAAGAAATTGAAAATGTTTATACATTTTTAATTCATTTACTCTTTTGTAGGAGTATTAAGGAATCTTTCTTGTTGGATGTTTATACATTTTTAATTAAGAAATTCTTAATTATTGTTTTACGCCAGTCAATGGGAGCAAGAATAGGATATTACCTCCGAAGTCTAAGCCAAATTAAAAAAAAAAAAAAAAAAAAAACCTCCGAATTCTATCCTACTGCATGGATTTTAATGAAATTTTAGGAATAGCCTCTACTTATCTTCTAATTCAAAGTCTACCATATGTCGATGTGTGCTTTTATCTTGGGGGTGGTTCCCACCCCTTCTCGAGAGTGGAAAATTTTTCGGTTAAAATATCCACGTAAGTCGCTATTCTAAGCAAAAACTGTTCTATTTTTTTTTAACTCAATACTTTTTGAGTTATTCGTGGTTGAAAATTTGCCATTTTCATTAAAAAATGACACCTTTTCGAACGGTTTTTTGCGAATACCTTAAAAACTATGCATCTCACTAAAAAAACTATATAAAACATTTTTGTAGGTCATAAGAAAACCAAGAGATTCGTTTCATTGTAAGTCTTCTAGTTATAATACAAAAATAGATATGGTAGGTGAGAAGAATTTGTTATTTTGGTGCATGCTCAAATCGGTGTATTCAACTTGAAATAACAGAGAAACGGTCGATTGTAGGTGTATAATGCTACCAATACCTTTTGTAGTGCTTAAAAAGACCTTTAAATTAAGCGAGATACGCTGCAAAAAAATTAATGACTAATGTATTTTAAGCAAAAATGAGAAGTATATTTAACCCCTCATCCACCAGAATTTAAATGCATCGTTTTCCTTCTACTATATCTTTTTTTAAAATGTTGGACGGGTTTAAAATGAATGGTTTTTGAAAAAAAAATAGGATCAAATTATAGAGCGCATTTTTAAATTTTCTTAAAAAGCTTCCTTTTTCTCCCTGTAACTTGAAAACAATAAGAGATACAGTAATGAAAAACAAAAACAAAATTTTTATCTAAAAACCCCTACATTTTTGTTTGGTATCTTTTTTCGTATCTCTTATCTTTTTCGAGTTACATGGAGAAAAAGGCAGATTTTTAAGAAAATTTAAAAATGCGCTCTATAATTTGATCTTATTTTTTTCAAAAACCATTCATTTTAAACCCGTCCAACTTTTTGAACATAATATAACACTATAATAAAAAGTATTGTAGAAGGAAAACGATGTATTTAAATTCTGATGGATTAGGGGTTAAAATATACTTCCCATTTTTTCTTAAAATACATTAGTCATTACTAGTTTTGATGGAAAATAAGCCACAATTTTACTAAAAAAAAAAGATTTTATTAACGTTTAGACATTAAAATCGGACGCCGTTGTCAAAATACAAAAAATAATAATGAATTAAACAAAAATGTTGTTGCTTAGTAAAAAATTCTTCTAATAATTTATTTAATCTGACTCATTTATATCGGCATTTCAGACATATATTATACATTTTAAAGTATAAGACTTTGAAATGATATTGCCAATATTTATGAGTTGCGTTCCTGGGACGACTTTACTGATAGTTAGACGTCGAAACGTTAATAAAATCATTTTTTTAGTAAAATTGTGGCTTATTTCCCATCAAAACTAGTAATTGTAAAAATGCCACAAGAAAATAGCTTCAGAACTACATTAGTCATAAATATTTTGCAGCATATCTCGCTTAGGTTGAATGTAATCGACATTTAATATTGCTCATTTTAAAGTTCTTTTCAAGCATTCTAAAAGGTATTGGTAGTATTATACACCTTAAATCGACCGTTTCTCTGTTATTTCAAGTAGAATACACCGATTTGAGCATGCACCAAAAAAAACAAACTCTTCTCACCTTCCATATCCCTTTTTTGTGTTATAACTAGAAGATTTATGAAGGAACGAGTCTCTTTATTTTTTTATAAGCTACAAAAATATTTTAAATAGTTTTTTTGTTAGATGCATAGTTTTTAAGGTATTCGCAGAAAACCGTCCGAAAAGGTGTCATTTTTCAATGAAAATGGCAAATTTTCAACCACGAATAACTCAAAAAGTATTAAGTTTAAAAAAAAATTATAGAACAGTTTTTGCTTAGAATTAGGTTCTTAAGCCACTTCCGTGGTTATTTTAACCAAAAATTTTTCCACCCCCGAGAAGGGGTGGGAACCACCCCCAAGCTAAAAGCGCACATCGGCATAGGGTAGACTTTGTTTATTGAGCTATTCCCTACTTACTGTGAAAATATCAAGTAAATCGATTTAGTAGGATGGAATTCGGAGCCAAATATCCTTATTGACTTCCCTATTTCTATTTTTGACATATTCGTATTTACTTAGCAGTGACAAAAAAACATATAGATCAGGAAGAAAGGATTTTCTTAAAAAAATTACGTTTAATTTTTAAATTCTTGCCCCTTTTTATCATTGAAAAATAGCGTCTTCGAAGTGAAGAGAAAGATGGAATATAGGAAAAAGGGTGTCATGGTTGAAAAATTTAAGGGACTGGTTTGCAGTTCTATAGAATTCTTCAGAGCAGCGGTAGATAGTGATGATGATATCCAACCTCCGATTGGGAGACGGTACTTAAAGAAGAAGAAGAAGCCGGCTTCAATTCTGTCTTAATAAAATCATAGGAAGTTCGACCTCTAGGTTATGTAACAGAAATCTGTTATTGGACCTTATTTTTTCGAAGGCAAGAATTTTAGGGAAGTGTAAAATTCTCCCTACTCTAAGGGTCAACCTATATTCAGTTTTTAAAGAAGAATCTCGTGCCAACTTTAATAAATTTATTCTCCAGTTAATTTTGGCTATTTTGATGAAAGTTAATTACCATTATGCTGTAGCTGTTCGTAAATATCTTGATGAACTTTTTCCTAACAGGTGAATTGGTAGATGTGAACACATTAAATGACCAGCGAGGTCACGTCAATCCCATGAATTATTTTACGTGTGGACATCTAAAGAATGTTGTTTACAAAAAGAAATCAGATAGATATTGAAAAAGATATTGAAAATTAAAAGAAAGAATAAAAACTTAAAACAATATTTCTCGACATCATAAACAAGGTTCAACAATAAAATGTATTTAACCTTTAGGATACTGTCCTTATAACAAGGGTTAAGCACGGTTTGAAGTGTACTGAATACTGCTCTAGTGCTCTAGCTGTCACGGGCAAACTTGCAAATATTCACAAAGCAATATTATTAATCTCGAAGAAAAAATACTGATACTGCTATTAACTTGGATGAAATTGATTTGGAATTCCATGATGAGTATTTGGGGAGTAATAATCAACTTCAAGATGAAGATTTTGATGAAGTAATAGAAGATCCTTCCAGTCCATAGCGCAAGAAAACACGCGACACTACATACAGTAGACGAAAACTAGTGACCAAAAAAAAACTTTTATATGAAATAAATAATATTTTTTAATCTAATATTCTAGAAATTAAATATAATAACACAAAATTATATTGTGAAGTTCTTTTTTATTTATTTATTATAAAAGAATATTAAAAAGATGTAATTTGTTTAAACAAAGATTTGGTAAGTTTTTCTAAAAAAAGTCTAAACACAGGAAAAAATGTAGCTTTATTTTATTATAGACTATAGACAAATAAATTTATTTATAACAAAATTAAAGCATCTTTGAGATTTCGTAATGCGTTATTTAGGTGTCTCTGTTCAAGTTCTCGTGTGTCTCTATTCAAGAAATAAAGATCACAAGAGACAACCAAACATGCGAACTACGAAGAAGAATAAACCTAGCATGGAAAACTCAAAGACATCTTTAAAAGCGATATACCAATTCCTTTAAAACGTAAAACATTTGACTAATGTGTGTTGCCTGTGATGCCTTATGGTGCCTAAACTTTGACATTGACAGCTGCAACTTCTAAAATGCTGCAAATAGCCCAGAGAAAAATGAAAAGGTCAATGCTGAGTATATCGCTTCGTGACCGAGTTAGAAATGAAGACTTAAGATGAAGAACAGTAGTTACCGATGTAATTTCCCGAATTGCCACCCTTAAATTGAACTGGGCCGGACACGTCGCCAGAATCAGTGATGAAAGGTAGACAAAGAGATTACTTGAGTGGAGGCCGAGATTAGACAAAAGAAGTAGAGAAAGACCACCTACTCGTTGGACTGACGATCTCAAGAAAATGTCAAGAAATTGGATGCAAAGTGCTCAAAATAGAGCACAATGGACAAAAATGAGGGAGGCCTATGTCCAGCAGTAGACGCAAAGGGCTGGATGATGATGATGATTCAAGTTACATCGGAAAAAAAGAAGAAAATTGCTCCATTGGAGACCGAGAAAATATATTTTTTACGTAGGTATACCGATTTTGAACTTTGAAATTCAATTTTCTTCAACCTAGTTTTTTTTGTATTTTTCACGCGCAATACCAATCGATTTTATTATTAGAATATGTTATGAATATCTTAGATAAATAAAAACTTTTATCGAGAAAGAACTCCGAAAGAGAAAGGTAATGGTTCAAGGATTACCATCCTATTGTTTATAAATTCATCACACATGCCGGTCAACTTTGACCGGTTGTATCTGTATCTCAGAAACCAATACTCCTAATTCAACTTTTTTTTTCTTAACAAAAAAGCGCCTTACTGAATTTTTCCAACGCCGTTTTGCAAATTTAATTTAAATTACTAGTTAAAATATTTTATTAGTTTATCAGCCAAAAAATGTTTCATAATTTTAAAAAATTCCTGAGGCCGCCCAAATAATCATACATATTATTTTAATCCTATAAAGTACGTTGGATGGTAGGTGTAGAGCTCTTTTATACAGGGTCTCAATTTGAAAAGTTACCACCCTCTGTAATTCAGTTCCTATAGAAAATCTAAAAATATGAAAAAACACGTCAAGTTTATTTGTGGGGGAGGGGGGACATTTTGTAGATCAGTTTTCAACTAAATTAAATCAACCCTCTAGAGGGGGCGTACACAACCCCCAAAATATTTAATGGAAGGGGGGTTGAGTGATACCTCATTTTAAAGGTCGTTCAACTACCTTTGAAAAAATATCACATACATTATATTTTTTTCAGTATTTTTGAAAAAATCTTGGCCTAAATACTCCAAAAAATTTTAGGAGTACTGAACTCGATAGTAACTAGTAGTACTAAAAAGAAATATAATATATGTGGTATTTTTGAAAAGGTGGTTGAACGACCTTAAAAACGAGGTATCACTTAATCCCCCTAGAGGGTTGATGTAATGTAGTAGAAAACAAGTCTATAAAATGTCCCCTCACAAATAAATTTGATGTGGTTTTGCATATTTTTAGATTTTCTATAGGGAACACTCTATAAAGGGTGGCACTTTTTCAAATTGACACACGATATGTAAAAAAATTTCAAACTTCTATCTGGTCTAGTTTTTGTTGTGCAAGATTTTAAAGAATTCCATTTTTTTAATTTAGATTGCAAAATTATTATGCGAAATCTATTAAATCGATGTTAGTGAAATTTGGTGGACTCTTTTATTATATTATAAAGATTTTCTAGGCTAATTACAAAGGTCATAAGTGCTTCAAACTGGTCGAAAAACATTGAATAAGAAAATACTCATTCTCTCCCCCCCCTTTGTATTTATTGCTCTTTTATGAGGCTAAAAAATTGGCTAACTTCTATATGGTGTAGTTTTTGTAGTGCAACATTTTAAAGAATTTCAATTTTTTTTATTAAGATTGCAAAATTATTATGCAAAATCTATTGAATTGATTTTAATGAAATTTAATGTACTGTTAATGTATTATAAAGATTTTCTGGGCGAATTATTCTAACTGTAATCTAATTGGTTGAAAAACATCGAATAAGAAAAGGCTTGTTTTCCCCCTCTTTTTTGTATTTATTGCTATGGGTAATAAATTTAATCATTTTTAGCCGGTCTTATCTTATAGAAAATTTAATTATTTACTTATTTACTTATTAAGTTAGTGTTGGTAAAGTAAAATAACTATAATCGTCGAATCATTTCAACTGGAAAAAGTTTCAATAAAGTAATTTTACTACATGTTGGAAAAAGTAGAGATACTTAAGTTCCTATATACTCATCCATATTGGATTGTGATTATTTGTGTCTTTGTTTTTGTCAACATATAGGTAGGATGCCTTAATAACACTATATGGCGAAACCGACATACTAACACTGAGATGAAGTCAAGAATTTATAAAGCCAGTGTAAGACCAATAATGACATATGCATCAGAAACAAGACCCGATACAGCCACAACACAAAGACTACTGGAAACGGCAGAGATGAGAGTACTGAGAAGAATTACAAGAAATACACTGAGAGATCGAAAGAGGAACGAAGATATTAGAAGACAATGTAACGTACAGTGTATAAACAAATGGACACTAAATAGAAAAAAAGAATGGAACAACCACATAACCAGAATGGGGGAGACACGTGTGGTCAAAATAGCACGAGATAAATCACCAATCGGCAGAAGAAGTATCGGCCGACCACGCAAAAGATGGAGCGACAACCTTCCATAGAGGTATCAATCCGCCAATGAACAAGCAGAATTGCTTATAAAGAGGAAGAAGAAGAAGAAGAAGAAGATATAGGTAGAATGAACTCACATCAGTAACTCTTTCGTCGTTTAAAATAAATTTTATTTACATAGTATTTACAATCTTTAATCTCAGTGCAGATTAAAGTGACAACATTTTGAATGGGGAACATGCATAAAATTTTAAATTTGAAAAAAATGCTATAAATCAAAACAGAACGTAATTTAAAATGACGTGTAAAATATCAAAGAAAAAAGTTGTTTGTGTCTTCCGTTTATCCCCTAAGACGATTAAAATCGAGGGAAAATTCAAATTATAGCAGGCAGCCCAAAACGAGCCCTCATTGGTCGTGACGTCATATCATTATAATGTTTGAAGTCCGCGCTTGAAATTGAAATTGAAGTTGAAATTGAAATGGAAATTGAAGATGATCACATAGTAGTAGAAATACCTAGAAAGGAAGAAATATAAAATTAAATAAAGGTACTAAAGAACAATAAAAGACCAGGAATGACAGAAATATCGACGGAAATGATAAAAGCTGAGAAAATACACGGAAAAGATATTGGGCGAATATAAGGCAGGATTTAGAAACAATAGCTCTACGGCAGACCATATATTTGCGTTAAAAGAAATCCAGATTCGGTAGTCGACAGGCGCATAATAGAAGTAATAAAGGATATGTACAAAAATAATACAAATACAGTAAGAACCAATAACGAGGAATTCAGAGAATTTACTACAAGTCAAGGCGTCAAATAGGGATGTGTGTTGAGTCATGAGTCCACTGCTATTCTCAGTCGTACTGGATGAAGCAACAAAGAGAGCCAAGAGAAAAATGAGAAAACTAACATTAGGATACTGGCAAATGAAACAAACTCAACTATCGGAGCTACTATTTGCAGACGACATGGTGTTGATAACAGAAAACAGAGAAGACTTACAACAAACTTGAAATCCTAGAAGAAGAACTATCAAACATAAATATGAAAATTAATACAGAGAAAAGAAAAACAATGATAATTTCAAATACGAGGAAGACACACGCAATAGAATTAGAAGGGAAACAACTAGAGCAAGTGGAATATTTTAAATACCTAGGAGTAATAATTGAATCAAATGGTAAACAAGACATGGAAATAAACGAGAGAATGGGACGAACAGGAAGCTTAATTAACACTACGAAAACAACATTTTTGGGGGAAAAAGAGATACCGGAGAAGGTAAAAACGGCAGTCGTTATATCAGTAGTTATACCAAGCCTTATGTATAGCAACGAGACATGGACATTGACGGGGAGTCAAAAATCTAGGGCCAATGTTATGCAAATGAGGTTCCTGAGGAAAATAGCAAACAGAAAGAGGACAGACAAAATACGGTACGAAACAATCAGACAAAACCTAAAACTAGAACTAATCAATGAAAAAATAGTAGATGAACAACTTAGATGGTTCGGGCACGTGTGTAGAATGTCGAACGAGAGACTAATAAAACGAGTATTCGAAAAGAGGTTGCATGGGAAAAACAAAAGAGGAAGACCAAGGGTTATGTGGGTAAATGAAATCACTAAAGAAGTCAAGAAGAAAGGATTGACATTGGAAAGTACAAGAAGCCTAACACAGGATCGGAAAGCATGGAGACAACAATGCAAAACTCAACTCCACCAGATTTTGGCAGATTTTAAACATTCCAGTAACAGAATAGGCAAACTCCTTTTCAATGACCTATGAAAATAACAATTTTAAAAAATCACACTTCATTAACTCATTAATTGCCATAATTTCAAGTAGTTATATTAGATGTTACTATTCAAAAAACGAAGTTATTTACCGCAAAAATAAGGGTATTTTGCAATTATCTCTGTAAATTTTTTATGTATTTTATACCGTGCTTTTCAGATAAAACTATCCACCTTAAATCAGTGGCAGGTCTACGGGAAGGGAAACTTTGGAAATCCGCCCCCCTAACAAGGTCCAAAATTAAAGAAAAAAATTGTGAAAAATAAAAATATATTAGCTGCGATGAAACTTAAACCACACACAGACAAATTCAACCAATAACCACGCTAGTTAGGAAAATTCAGGGAACTTAATACATAAAAGTTATTATTTACGACTTTTATGTAGTTTGGGGTTATCTGTTTTATGTCTTTTGGTTGGTGTTTCATTGGAAGTTCCACCCATAAGCCAAATTTCCCCTCCCAAGGCAAATGTGTAGATCCGCCCCTGCCTTAAATAACTTTTGAACTAGTGATTTTTAGACAAAGCGCAAAAACGCGTCAAATAATGCCATATTTAAGCCCGCCCCTCAAGGAAAGGCACCCTCTCAAGCAAGAAAACTGGATTGAAAAAAAAAATAAAAATCCACGAGGAAAAAGTTTTCCTGTAGTTGGATGTATACCATAATATAGTACAAAAAACAAGTAAAATCCTTTATAGAAGGTATATTTATTAAAATTCCCTAAAAAGGGCTACATCACAGAACTAGTTTTCGATCTGATAACAGATCACTATCAGTGCTGACAAGATACTGACATGCTAACCACCAAAATACAAAAATATTCGGGTAATAACCCTTTAAACTGGGGGTTAGTGAGCTTGGAGAGGTAGTACCTTTGTATCGGTTTGACTGAACACTGGTCCTCACAAGCTCACAGGGCTAGATGAAGCGAATATAGCTCTTCCAAGTGGAGCCTTAGCCTCTCTCTAGTGAAGACCGTAATGCGTGGTGAAGAGCCACATCCTACACGAGGTGCCCCTGTTAACGCTGAACATTACGGATCTAGACCGGAAGGTCGATAAATATTCCTGAAAATGGTAAGCAGCATTTCCAGTACCATGTTGGGGCGTATGGAAATTTATCCAGGACCGGCCTAATATTGGATAGTAGGAGGCAAGACTGCAGCAGTTTGATTGGCTTCTATACTGCGACTCACCAACCCGTTCGGCAAGCGTGGTGTTTTATGTTGCCAACATCCCCTCAAATAAATCGAAATGTCAGATTTTAAAACAAAGACGGAAAGACCCCAGGTGAGTAGGATAAATCCAGAGTCTCACACTGATTTATCAGTCTGTCCCAAGGATTCTGGGGGGGACAAAAAACTGACGAAACGAGAAATACGTAAACCCTTTTCATTCTACGTTGCCACCTATAATGCCAGAACTCTATTGTCAGAAGAAAAATTCTTCGAAATGGAAGATGCAATCAAAGAAATTAAATGGGACGTAATAGGAGTCTGCGAAATACGACACCGTGGTGAAAACTTAAAGACGCTGAAATCAGGACACCTCTTCTATAGCATTGGCTCCGAAACCGAATCAGTTGGAGGGGTCGGTTTCTTCATCCATAAAAAACATAAGAAAAACGTAGTTGATATAAAAAGTGTGTCTACAAGAGTTGCCTATGTAACCCTAAAGCTCAACAACAGGTATAAACTGAAAATTATCCAGGTATACGCTCCAACAACACAACATCCAGACGAAGAAGTTGAAGACTTTTATGATGATATATCTGTAGCTCTAAAAGACACACCCACCCACTTTACAATCCTGTGTGGGGATTTTAATGCAAAATTAGGCCTTAAAGAAGACGAAGCAGAGACATCACTAGGAAATTTTGGAACTCTAGGTAGAAATGAGCGGGGAGAAACACTCTTAGGCTTTTTGCTACAGAATAACTTGTTCCAAATGAACAGTTTTTTCGTTAAAAAACTACATAGAAGGTGGACGTGGGAAAGTCCTGATGGTAAAACAAGAAATGAAATAGATTACATTATCAGCGACAAAAAACAGATTATCACAGACGTGAGCGTCCTAAATAAATTTACTACAGGAAGTGACCATCGAATGGTAAGAGCCACAATAAAAATAGACCTCAAAAAAGAACGTAATCGTTTGATAAAAAAGAAAACCTTGCAAGCCTGGACGCCCCCATTAAATATTGATAAATACCAACACCATATAAACGCTGCTTTGGAAAGAAATACAACTTCAGATGAAAGTATAAATAGCTTAAATGAAAACATAATTAGAGCCATTGAAGAAAGTCAACGAAAAAACTGCCCAAAAAAGAAGAGAGATGAAAAAATAAGCCCAGAAACTAGAGAACTAATCAAAACGCGAAGTAAAATCAGAGGAAGCGAAAATACTGAAAAAAGTGCGTTAAGAGACATCAACAAGAAAGTGTCAAAGGAAATCAGAAAAGATCTAAGGAAGTATAAAACTCAAAGCATCCAGAAAACCATAGAAGAAAATAAAAGTTTGAAAGTTTTACGAAGGAAATTGACCAACGGAAAATGCGAAATACATAAATTAAGAAATAAAAACAGCGAAATAACATCAAACAGAGAAGATTTACTAAATATCGTAGAAGAATTTTATTTGGAACTATATAGGAGCCAAAGGCTGAATCAAAATAATCTGAGGGAAGCGGTTTCAAAGAAAATAATAAACCAAGGCTCCGAAATACTACCAGAGATAACCACTAGCGAAATCCATCAAGCACTGAGAAAAATGAAAAATGGAAAAGCACCAGGTGAAGATGGAGTCGTAATAGAGGCCATTAAAAACGGAGGCCACATTCTTATAGGTAAAATAAAAAATCTCTTCAACTTATGCCTTCATCAAAAGTCGATACCTGAAAAATGGAAAAACGCAGTAACAATACTTTTGCATAAGAAGGGAGATAAGACAGACTTAGAACATTATAGACCCATTAGCCTGCTAAACCACTTATACAAACTCTTTACAAAAGTAGTGACATCAAGAGTAGAAAAGAAGCTAGATTTTTACCAGCCAAAAGAACAAGCTGGATTTCGATCAAACTTTGGGACAAACGACCATCTGCAGGCAGTCAAGTTACTAATTGAGAAGTCAATAGAATATAATAAACCCCTTGTCCTAGCATTCGTGGATTTTCATAAAGCCTTTGACACGATAGAGCTGGATAGCATTTTAGAAGCTCTAAATGAATGCCGCATTGACTACCGTTACAGTACACTCATCTATAATATTTATAAAGAGGCAACAATGAGTGTTAAGTTACATGATAAAACCAAACAAATAAGCATAGAACGCGGCGTAAGACAAGGCGACACACTCTCGCCAAAACTATTCATAACTGTTCTGGAATATGCCTTTAAGATGCTCAACTGGGACAATAAAGGGATCAAAATAGATGGAGAAAAGTTAAATCATCTTCGTTTTGCAGATGACATAGTCCTTATAACTGATGACCTAGGAGAAGTAAAGAAAATGCTAAATGAGTTAGACGCTATCTGCTGGAAAATAGGCCTGAAAATGAACTTTTCTAAAACTAAATTTATGACTAATCTGATTCCTAGCGGGCAGCTGATTATACGCGAACAAGAAGTAGAACTAGTGGAAAAGTACATTTACTTGGGTCATGAAATTAGAATTGGCAGAGATAACCAAACATGCGAAATAAAAAGAAGATTAACTCTTGCTTGGGCAGCCTACGGAGCTCTGAGAGACATATTTAGGAGCAGTATACCGATCGGTTTAAAAAGACAAGTGTTTGACCAATGTGTGCTACCGGTAATGACATATGGAGCAGAGACACTGACTCTAACCAAGGCAACAGCGTCGAAAATGCGGGTTGCTCAAAGGCGCATGGAAAGATCCATGCTGGGCGTAACTCTACGGATAAAATAAGAAATGAAGATCTCAGACAAACAACCGGTATCGCAGATGTTGTAGAACGTATCACCAGGCTCAAATGGAACTGGGCAGGACACGTCGCCAGGCTGAAAGATTCAAGATGGGCACGAAAGCTGATGGAGTGGAGACCAAGAGAAGATAAACGAAGTAGAGGAAGGCCGCCTACACGATGGGCAGATGATATCAGGCGGATTAGTAAAAACTGGCAAAAATCAGCACAAAACCGTGAAGTGTGGAAACAATTGAGGGAGACCTATGTCCAGCAGTGGACGTGAATTGGTTGGATGATGATGATGATGAACCCTTTAAACTTGATCAGTCATGGAAACATTGACTAATTGTGATATTGAACATGGATGCACAAATTATCACATGTATTCTGCCCAGGGTACCATTTGAGCCCAAATTGAGTTATTCACATGTTGAATGGTTGGTGGCAACTCAGTTATTGAATGGTACCCTGGGCAGAATACATGTGATATTTTGTGCATCCATGTTCAATATCACAATTATAGTCAATGTTTGCTTGACTGATAAAGTTTAAAGGGTTTTTACCCAAAAATTTTTGTATTTTGGTGGTTAGCATGTCAGCATCTTGTCCGCACTGATGATGATCTCTGTTATCAGATCGAAAACTATTTCTGTGATGTAGCCCTTTTTAAGGAATCTTAATAAATATACCTTTTATAAAGGATTTTGCTTGTTTTTTGAAAAAAAAAATAATTTTTGTAACAATTTTATTACAAACATTTAGAATAAACATTTTCGCTACCAATAATTATTCAAAAGTCAAAACGACTTAAAATTTTTGGTAGTGAAATGTTCATTAAAATATTCGTAATAAAATTGTTAACAAAATAATTTTTTCAATCCAGTTTTCTTGCTTTTATGTTTTTTTTTCTTATAAAGTATAAACTATCACTTTGAGCATCATATGTTTGAAACATTTTTGATATCAGTACAAAGGGGAGAATCAAATATCAAATAAATAAAGGTGGAAGTAATTTAAAGAACATTAAGGGATGATACGGGGGTGAGAGACTGCCTTTCCCGGTAAGCTTATAAACTATTACTTTAAGCATCATTTGTTATACATTTTTGAAATCAGTATAAAGAGGAGAATCCTAACATCAAATAAAGAAAGGTGGAAGTAATTTAAAAAAACAATTAAGGGATGGTACGGAGGTGAGAGTGTGCCTTTCCCGGCAAACTTATAAACTATCACTTTAAGAATCATATGTGTGAAACATTTTCGAAATCAGTACAAAGGGGGAATCCAAACATCAAATACAAAAAGGTGGAAGTGATTTAAAAAACATTAAGAGAAGATACGGCGGTGAGAGGGTGCCTTTCCCGGCAAGCTTATAAACAATTACTTTAAGCATCATATGTTATACATTTTTGAAATCAGTACAAAGAGGAGAATCCTAACATCAAATAAAAAAAGGTGGAAGTAATTTAAAAAAAAAATCAAGGGATGATACGGGGGTGACAGAGTGCCTTTCCCGGCAAGCTTAAATATGGCATACGAGTATAACTTTAAAACAAATGAAGATAAAGTAATTTAGCAAACTTTGTTTGGAAGCTTATTAATTAAGCTTTAAAATGAGACCTTCTAAGGCTCATTTGCATATGCATACATAGAAGCCGAGTTACGATTGATAACGCTTCGAAAAATACTTATTTTGCAATTTGCATTGTGCACTAATTTTACAATATCTTGAGTTCTAATTGTTGGATTTAAGTTTAGTAAACGTTTTTTTCTTCGATTTTTATTAAGCCTCTTTTAGTTTATGAGCCAGAGCCTTATAAACAATTAAATTGTTTATAACAATTTTTTGACCACTCAGATCGAAATCCACCCTCAAAATTCGTAATCAGCAGCCAAAAATCCATAAGAAACCGTTGAGTTTGTCCATCAGAATTGAAAAGGACACGGTGACCTCTATTTGGCGCCTAGCTAGACTAATATTTGCGTTAAAAGAAATCCGGATTGGGTAGTCGACAGGCACATAATAGAAGTAATAAAGATTATGTACAAAAATAATACAAATACAGTAAGAACCAATAACGAGGAATCCAGAGAATTGATTACGTCAAGGCGTCAAACAGGGATGCGTGTTGTTGAGTCCACTGCTATTCTCAGTCGTACTGGGTGAAGCAATAAAGAAAGCCAAGAGAAGAATGAGAAAACTAACATCAGGATACTGGCAAATAAAACAGACTCAACTATCGGAGCTACTATGTGCAGACGACATGGTATTGATAGCAGAAAACAGAAGATTTACAGAACAATCTTGAAATCCTAGAAGAAGAGCTATCAAACATAAATATGAAAATTAATACAGAGAAAACAAAAACAATGATAATTTCAAATACGAGGCAGACACACACAATAGAATTAGACGGGAAACAACTAGAGCAAGTGGAATATTTTAAATAGTAATAATTGGAGTAATAATAATAGTAATGGAGTAATAATTGAATGAAATAGTAAACAAGACATGGAAATAAAGGAGAGAATGGGATGAATAAGAAACTTATTTACCACCATTTTGGGGAAAAAAGAGATACCGGAGAAAGTAAAAAACAGCAGTAGTTAGACCAACAATCATGTATAGCAGCGAGATATGGACATTGACGGGGAGACAAAAATCCAGAGTCGATGCTATGGGAATGAGGTTCCTGAGGAAAATAGCAAACAGAAAGTTAACAGACAAAATACGGAACGAAAAAATCAACAAAACCTAAAACTAAAACTAATCAATGAAAAAATAGTAGAAGGACAACTTAGATGGTTCGGGCACGTGTGTAGAATGTCGAACGAGAGACTAATAAAACGAGTGTTCGAAAAGAGAGTGCAGGGGAAAAACAAAAGAGGAAGACCAAGAGTTATGTGGGTAGATGAAATCAGGAAAAAGAAGTCGAGAAGAAAGGATTGACATTGGAACTGCAAGAAACCTAACACAAGATCGGAAAGGATGGAGACAACAATGGAAAACTCAACTCCACCAGCCTTAGACCTAGACCTAGAGGTATAAAGGCTTATCACTAAGTAAGTAAATGGCCTTAATTTATTTAATTAAAATAGGACATCCTGTATATTTTGACAGATTTTAAACTTTTCAGTAACAGAATAGGTTTATATGACCTATGAAAATAACAATTTTAAAAAATCACACCCTATTAACTCATTAATTACCATAATTCGAAGTAGTTATATTAGATGTTATTATTCAAAAAACAAAGTTATTTACCGCAAAAATAAGGGTATTATTTTGTCAATTTTTTTTATGAACTTTATACAGTGCTTTTCAGATAAAACTATCCACCTTAAATCGATGGCGGATTTCCTTCAACCCCCCCCCCCCATTCACCCCACAGACAAATTCAACCCAATAACCACGTTGGTTAGGAAAATTAAAGGAACTTAACGCATAAAAGTTATTATTTATGTTATTTATGTATTTTATGTAGTTTGGGTTTATCTTTTTATGTCTTTTGGTTGGTGTTTCATTTTAAGTTCCACCCCTAAGGCAAATCCCCACCCCCCAAAGCAAATGTCTAGATCCTCCACTACTCCACTATCTTAAATAAGTTTTGAACTACTGATTTTTAGACAAAGCGCAAAAACATGTCAAATAATGCCATATTTAAGCTTGCCAGGAAAGGCACCCTCTCACCCCCCGTATCGTCCCTTAATTTATTTTTAATTACTTCCACCTTTTTTATTTTATATTTGGATTCTTCTGTTTGTACAGGTTTCAATAGTGTATAACACATGATGCTTAAAGTGATTAGTTTATTTATATGAGAAAAATAAATACAAAAGCAAGAAAACTGGATTGAAAAAAAAATAATTTTTTTAACAATTTTATTACAAACATTTAGAATGAACATTTCACTACCAAAAATTTTAACAATAATTATTCAAAACGGCTGTTAAAATTTTTGGTAGTGAAATGTTCATTTAAATGTTTGTAATAAAATTGTTGACAAAATAATTTTTTCAATCCAGTTTTCGTGATATTGTTTTTATTTTTCTTATAAACTATTACTTTAAGCATCAATGTTATACATTTTTGAAATCAGTACAAAGAGCAGAATCCAAATATCAAATAAAAAAGGCGGAAGTAATTTTAAAAAAATTAAGGGATGCTACGGGGGTGAGAGGGTGCATTTCTCGGCAAGCTTATAAACTATCACTTTAAGTTTGCTTTAAGCATCATATGTTATACATTTTTGAAATCAGTACAAAGAGGCAGTGGCGGTTCTAGACCAAAAAAACTGGAGGGCAGCTGCCCCCCCCCCCCCCGCTGCACCGGGCTAGAACCGCCACTGCAAAGAGGAGAATCCAAACATCAAATAAAAAAGGTGGAAATAATTAAAAAAAAATAAGGGATGATACAGGGCCGAGAGGGTGCCTTTCCCGGCAAGCTTAAATATGGCATATAAATATTATTTGGCGTGTTTTTGCGCTTTTCCTAAGAAATCAGTAGTTCAAAAGTTATTTAAGGTGGATGGTGGTGCTGAAAAGCACTGTATATTTAGAGAAAAAACGTCAGAAAGTAATCTTCATTATAATATGTATATTATGTATATTATAAATAAGCATATATGTATATGTCTTGATAAAGGAAATATAAGTAATATCCTAAAGCTCGATAAAAGTTCAAAGTGTTTTATTACTAATCAGCAGAATACATTGACTGCATTCCCAAAATTATTCATTTTATATACATATACATATATACCTGTACTATATATAGAATAGTACCTGTATGATAGTAGTGTACGGATGTCGTACCTCAAATACGACAAGCATATGGTAAACATTGTTTGGGCAACTTTGAAATGAATGTGGTTCATTTCAATTTCTTTTAACATAAATATGAGTGTATTTCAAAGTTTGAAGAGTTTGACCAGATTTTTGTACATTTGATTAATCATTTTACAATAATTTGATTTTACCATAGATTAATCCAAGACTCTTGTATACTTAATATAAGAAATATATTATTCTACATATTTTTAAAGTATTTGATTAAAAACGGAGATGATAGGCCGTAAAGAAAAGGAAGATAATCTTAATATTTTGTTCTAGTAACAACTTACGGGAGAGCTCTCACAAATAATGCTGACGCGTCTTTTAATGTTCAATAGATGTTAACTTTATTGGTAGGTACTCTCTGTTCTACACTGCATTTCACCGTAAATGTAACAGTCGTATCTGCATTTATCCACCAACCACTATAAATTCGCAGTACCGAATCGACAATAAAAAACATGTTAGTCCATATTGTATTCTCTTGAATAACACCTTAGTAGTACGGAAGTTACTTTATCTTCGGTGATGACTGGCTAACCCGTACTAACCACCACCCACCACGTTGAAAACCTAGAGACCTACATTCTGAATTCTACCAGAGCCCCACTGTCTTCACCGTGGCTCGCTGTAAGGTATCCCCACCTTGCGACTAGTTCTTTGAAATGTTAAGGAGTTCTTAATATTTAAATTGCATCTTGGTACGCTGGTTTAGCTGGTAGTAGTTCAAATTTTAAATTCGTTCTAATGAAACAATAGCAAAAGATTCAAACAGTAGGTTGGAAAAGAAACATCTAATACAATTTTAGAAATTCACACTTGATGCTTTAATTTATGTTCTTTTATTGTAATAAATTAATTATAAATATAACAGTAAACGTATAAGTAAACATTTATTTTGATAGATTTTCTTTATAACGTAGAAATACATGAACTCAGAATTGAAAAACTGATATTTTAAGAAAAAAATAGGATAATACTAACAATTCAGGAAGCAGATTAAAAAAACAATATGGGAAATACCTAATAATATTAATACTACTAAACTATTATTGTGGTCAATATTCTCTGTACACCTTAATATGTATATACCTATAGTTAAACCAGGGGCGTCATTTGATAGGGTCAGGGGGGGCAAATGCCCCTGAAAATGACCCTGAAAATGCATGAAATTTACAAAAAATAGATCAATTTTGTATTATGTTTGCATATATACAATGTATTGTATATATAATGTTTGCCCCCCCTAGCAAAATTTCAAATGACGCTCCTGAGTTAAACTGAAGTAGGGGAAACGGGGAAAATGGTAATCAATTTTAACTGAAAAGTTTACAAATCTGTATAGAGTATAGAATGTATCTATACATATATGATTTAGCCCTCCAGGATTTGGTTTCCTATCCTTGTTCATTATTTCCTGCTGGCTGCTTAATTTTTTCAATTGGAGATTTTAAACAAGCTTAAAAGTCTCAGATGCAGAATTAACCATTATAATAAAAATTAAAATGGTAAATAGTTATTTAAATCTGAAACTTTTCTTGTTGAAAGTTCTTTGTGGTACATCCTTAATCTTAATCTGCGACTTTTACAATTTATAAAACAGCAGACGACGAATATAGAAAACAAACAGGACTCTGCTATATGCAGTGACATTCCGTTTTCATTCGTCTAGAAAACGGACAGAAAGGAACTTCCTAATACTCAAATCTGAGTAAAGATAGAAAAGTAAAAGATGGTTTTGCTTGCTTTCGATTCAGAGGGATGCACAATCGCTGGACAGCCATTGCAGGTGTGCCATAATTATGTCACAGACTATTTTCAGCTCCCGGCCTAACAGATCCGAGTTGTTTACCAAGTAACCTTTTTATGATTTATGATGTTCTATTCCTTCTCGACTTTTGGAGTAAATTCTTTCTTGTTTCTTGTAAATACTATTCGAGATGTTATTTATTTCTAGAACATTGAATGTTGTATAAATAGTAGGTTTTTGTAATTAGCAGGGCAGTTGTGAATTTGAAAACGTCGGTGTACTTTGATATGTAACGGGCTCGGCATATTTTTGAATTTGTAATTAGATAAATTATTAGATTTATTGCAATAAATAAATTAGATATCTTAGTTTGCAAAATAAAGGATATAAATTCAGTGTTTTTCATTTGTTTAGATGTAAGTTATTAAAAATAAATAAAGTCAACTAAAATTAAACATTATTGCCTAAAATATCATAGAAAAGTCAAGTTTTGTAACAGAGTCTTCCTCAACAGCGCTAGCGTGCACACTTCTGAATCGAAAACCATCTAGCCCATCTATTTAAGGGAAATTTCAAAGATTATTGAAATCCCCATTGGGACGCAATCCAGCCACATCTCTTAAACAGATTCAAAAGTCTCAGAGGCAGAATTCACCATTATAATAAAAATTAAAATGGTAAATAGTTTTCTTAGATGAATGAAAACGGAATGTGACTGCATATGGTAGAGTCCTTTTTGTTTTCTATATTCGTCGTCTGCTGTCTTATAAATTGTAAAAGTCGGAGATTAAGGATGTACCAAAAAGAATTTTCAACAAGAAAAGTTTCAGATTGAAATAAATATTTACCATTTTAATTTTAAATATAATGGTGAATTCTGCATCTGTGAATTTTCAGTTTGTTTAAGAGATATCGCTGGATTGCGTCCCAATGGCGATTTCAATGATCATTGAAATTTCCCTTAAATAGATGGGCTGACTGGTTTTCGATTCAGAGGTGTGCACGCTAGCGCTGTTGAGGAAGCCTGCTATGGCAGAAACAGCTGTCCAGCGATTGTGCAACCCTCTGAATCGAAAGCAAGCAAAACCATCTTTTACTTTGGAGATTTTAAGTTCTTCTATGGCTTTTTCAACATCATTTTTCTACATAATTTTCGGCCTACCTTCTTTTTTATACCCTCCTATTCCTCCCGTTAGTATTTTTGAGTAGACTCGTGTTTGGCATCCTTTTTTCGATTTTATGATCCCTACAATTTTCGATCCTTCATACATTTTCTCTAGTTCTATATTTGGTCCTTTTATCCATATTGATATTTGTAAAGAAAACGACATGATCATTGCAAACACCTGCTATAAACTATCCAAGCGACGACTACATAATTAGAAAGCCCCATTTGATGATGACAGTAACTCAGTAACTTTGGGTCTTCAAGAAATCAAATAGATTACCTATATAGATACTTTATAAGTGAGTTCTTCCGAAATTCCGTCAAAAAGTCACTACATTCCCAGGGACAGATGTTAGATCTGATCACCAACCAGTTGTAGCAGATATTAAACTAAGGTTACAACGAATCCAGTGACAAAAACCAACAACCAATGATATTTAACGTTGACGATATAAAGATTAAAAGATAACAATAAAAAATAATTTAACAACTATGGAATGAATTTAAAAACTAGGTCAAGAAACCATTAACAAATTTCTTGGTTAAAAACCATTCGTGAATGGAATCAGATTTAGAAGCCTTCGCAATGGTGATCGCTAACGTCAGATAATTCTGATATGGCACATCAACTGAAAAAAGTCTTCACATTCCATTCAATATTTTTCTCCAACTATTTTCCTGAAGACTTTTCTTTCCCACACTGGTGGCATGACTTGTTCGGATTTGTTCATCGTTCATGTTTCCTCCCCCCATTGCACACGGTACAAATTCCTTGGCGGATGTAACTTCGAGTGCAGCGGAACAGTCTGTCATGCCTAATACGGCTCAGATAACTTTTCCAAAAGGAGGAAAGAAAACAATGTATACAACAGGCAAATAATTATCTATATGATGACATGCTTAAAATATACACATATTTACACATAATCACCTTCAAACATACATAGTACACGCAAACACATATACAGATATATACTTCGTCCGTCGTTTAGTCCCATCCATCCAGTACAAATTTATCCACCTTGATCCTCTCTCGCTCTCTCAAGCGTCTCCTTTTTCTTCATAATTCCGGTTATCAGATCGACCACCAAATTAAAGTTATCTTTGCTTTGCAAAGATTTTTCCATAACGTTATCAATGGAGATTTCTCCTAACCTTGTTTCTAGAATCAGTCTCTCTCTTTCAAAGAGCCTGCAGACAAATATGCAGTGTTGAGCGTCGTCTCTGACGTTGCATTCTGGACAATGGTCATCTACGGTCTTCTTGATAACATACGTATACGATCTAAAGGAACCATGGACGGTGAGGAACTGTGTAAAATAATAATTTAATCTTATATACTTGCATGCAGACCAGGCCACCACATCTGGAATGAGCCTTTTGGTCCATTGAGCCTTTTCGATTTGTGCCTCCCATTCACCTTGCCATTCTTAGTACATCTGTCTTCTTACCTCAGACTTTATGTGGGGCAAGTGGCCGTAATCATTTGCATATAATAGCATTCTTTCTTTGGCTAGGAGGTGAATGGGGAGCGTACCTGATATGGCCTGAAGGGCAATTGTCGAGGTAGTCCGGTACGCACTTGCTAGTCTCAAAAGGGGTTTTCTTTGTGATTTTTCCAGCATGTTTTTATACTTTGTCATTCTCAAAACTTCGTACCATATGGGGGCACCATACAGAAGAGTAGAATGCACTACCTGAAGGTACATTCTTCTTTTATGACTGCTTGGTCCCGGGTCCGCCGATATTTGGCATGATCTTTGATACAGGTATCCCCCACCTTACGACTAGTTCTTTGAAATGTTAAGGAGTTCTTAATATTTAAATCGCATCTTGGTATGCTAGTTTAGCTGGTAGTAGTTCAAATTTTAAAATCGTTCTAATGAAACAATAGCAAGAGATTCGAACAGTAGGCTGGAAAAGAAACAATTTTAGAAATTCACACTTGATGTTAAATTTTAATTTATGTCTTTTCATTGTAATAAATTAATTATAAATATAACAGTAACAGTAAATACACTTTTATTTTCTTAGATTTTCTTTTTAACAATTCATTTCTAACTTATTTTGCAAAAGGATTCAAAAAAAGGTAGGTACCTAATATTAAAAATTCAGGAAGCAGATTAAAAAACAACAATGTAATACCTAATAATATTAATATTACTAAATCATTGTGGTTTATATTCTCTTTATACTTTAAACAGATAAACTGAAGTAGGAGAAACGGGGGAAAATGGTAATAAATTTTAACTAGGTACTATTCTTTCTAGTTTGCTGCTTTAATTTTCCAATTAAAATTAGTATATGGTCAAAATTGGAGATAACTACACCGACAAAATCTCTATACAACGAAGAATCAAATAAGGTTGCATTTTGTCCCCAACATTGTTCAATGTTTACTCGTACCAGTTATTAAAAAGGCACCTGAGAGACAGCCACAAAAAGTTCACAAAATTACATATTTGGGAACTGTCATAACGGACCTACTAGATACATGGACCGTTTACTCTTGTTAGAGTCAAATACTATGAGCTCTTTTAATCCATTTCACGCAGTTTTTTATTTGGATTAGTTCGCAGTCTTTTTGGGGTCGTCGTTCATAGGTTGTGAGTTTTTTGCCTTCTCTACTATCTTCTTCCACTCTCTCCGATTCTGAATCTTTTCTCTCCAGTTTGCAATTTCCATCTTTGATATATCGTCTAATAGTTGACTCTTCCCATACATTATTTTTGGTCTTCCTCTTGGTCTATTTTTTACTAGTTTCCAGTTCAGTGTCTTCCTGATCAGTTCTTCTACCCCTCTTCTTTGTATGTGCCCAAACCATCAGAGCCTTTGTGCTTTAATGAATTTCACTATGTCTTCTCCTTCAGTTATATTTATTATTTCATGGTTCATCAGCTTTCTATATTCTCCTGTTTCTGTCTTTACTGGGCCATGTATTCTTCTCATAATTTTTCTCTCAATTATTCTTAACTTTTCTTCGTCTTTTTCGTAAGGCACATTACTTCTGCTCATAGGCTATCACTGGTCTAATTGCTGCTGTATATATTTTTATTTTGTTTTTTTTGCTCAGGTTTTTGTCCTTAAGTAGTCGGTGATATTTCCAATCCACTAACTAGATCTAGACCTAAAAATGAAGCGCAAAATAGCAATTACTAAAACTACTTTTATGAAAATGAAGGTAGTTGATGGAAAAATACGGGAGTAAAGAAACAAACGCTCATATGGTATTCATTGATCTTGAGAAAGCATATGATAGAGTTCCTCGAAAGATTCTGTGGTGGGCACTCAATAAGAAAGGAGTCCCTGGTGAATATGTAAAGATTGTGAGGGATATGTATGAGGGAGTAACGACTAGTGTTAGGACAGGAGTGGGAGAGACTGATAAATTTCATGTGAAAGTAGGATTGCACCAGGGCTCGGTGCTTAGTCCGTATTTATTCTCATTAGTTTTGGACCAGATAACAGCGAAACTACAGGGTAACATTCCATGGTGCTTAATGTATGCTGATGATGTGTTAGTAGGAAATAGTGAGAGAGACTTAGAACAAAAACTGGAACAGTGGAGACAAGCTCTGGAGGAAAAAGGTTTAAAACTTAGTAGGACAAAGACAGAGTATTTGCAATGTTCATTTAAAGATGGAGTTACTACAAATAACATGGTATCTTTGGATGGTGAACTGATTGTAAAAAGCAATAGTTTTAAGTACCTGGGATCGGTATTACAGAGTAATGGAGAAATAGATGGAGATGCATGCAGTAGAATTAGGGCTGGATGGATGAAGTGGAAGGAAGCGAGTGGTGTGCTGTGTGACAGGAAAATTCCAATGAAGTTGAAGGGAAAATTCTATAAAACAGCCATAAGATCGGCTATGATGTACGGAACTGAATGTTGGGCAGTGAAAAAGAAAGAGGAACAACGAATGCATGTGGCAGAAATGAGAATGCTTAGATGGATGAGTGGAGTGACAAAAAAGGATAAAATTAAAAATGAATATATTAGGGGAAGTCTAGGTGCGGCACCAATTGATGCCAAAATGAGAGCATAGGTTGAGATGGTTTGGTCACGTTCAACGTCGAGGCGCTAATCACCCAATACGAAGAATTGCTGAAGCGCAGATTCCTGGAAGGAGTAGGAGAGGAAGATCAAAGAAGACGTGGGGGAGACGATTAGGCAGGATATGTTGGTAAAGGGGATTAATATTGATATGACTCAAGATAGAATTGTATGGAGAAATGCAATTAGGGAAGCCGACCCCGCATAGGGATAAGGCAAAGAGAATGATGATGACTTTTATGAAAATGAAGACATTTATTTGCAATAATCATCTTAGTTTATAACTATGACAAATCGCCAAAAATACTTTAACTGCGTGGTTTAACAGTTTAAAAGCATTGACAATAAAAATATCAACCATGAACAGAATTGAAGCATTGGAAATGTAGATTAATTTGTATCATGTAGACCCAAGGAGGGCCAACAAAGATAGAGAATTGCTAAAGAATGTTACAACACCGGAAAATGTCCTGTCTGGGACCTTAATCGGGGAAAATCGATATAGCTGATCCTTAAAGACAAAATAGAAGTCAGTAGAAGTATAGGAAGAAAACAAGTTTCTTGGTTAAAGAACATTCGTGAATGACTCAGATATCAAATGCAGGACAATTATTCCACGTTGAAGGAAATTGGGAAGCCTTCGCAACGGTGTAGTATATAACCTGTTCGGCTTTGTTCATTGTCCATGTTTCACTGGCATACAATGCTATAGGTCTTATCACTATCTGAATTCCACCAGAACTCCACTGTCTTCACCGTGGCTTGCTGTAGTGGTATCCCCACCTTACGACTAGTAAGTTCTTTGAAATGTTAAAGAATTCTTAATATTTAAATTGCATCTTGGTACGCTGGTTTAGCTGGTAGTAGTTCAAATTTTAAAATCGTTCTAGTAAAACAACAGCAAGAGATTCAAACAGTAGGTTGGAAAAGAAACATCTAATAGAATTTTAGAAATTCACACTTAATGATAAAATTTAATTTATGTTCTCTCACACTGGCGATAAGCATCCATGTAACCATTGTTACCATTGGTAACAGTTAAAAATCTTGCAAATAAATAATTTATGACGATGAATAATTCCAGTTACCAATATTGTTACCAATAGAAATATATTATTATATTATGTGTTAATAGTACCTAGTTCAGTAAATAGTCAACTACTCGTAGACACACGAAAATATTGGCGAGTTTATGTGACTCAGTTGCACTTTATTATACTCTGTTACTAGTCTCATTTGTGGTTACAATGGTTATATCCTCGCTGCCACTCGGGACCGGCTAGTGTCTGAAAATTTTGAATGAGCGACGGCGTAAGCGCGCTGTGTGTATATAGTAGCCCTTTTACCAGATTTAAATTTGGTTACAGTACCTATAAAAAGTGTGCATGCAGTTAACCATGGATGAGTGTCGCTGCGTAATCGATCAACTACTTGAAAAGTAATTCTCCTTGTATAATTTTGAAGAAAAAATAAGGTTATTGAAAATGAAAGGCCTATTTTAAACAATTTAAAAAAGGAATCAAAAAAGTAGTTCGATATTTTAAATTTAGTTGGTACAGTGAAAATTCTTGGTTATGTGGTTGAAAGAAAAATTTTGTATTGTTGGCTATGTCTTCTGGTTTCTACAGAAAAATGGGTGGACCAGGTTCACGATTTAAATAGTTTTAGAGTTTTAAAAAGGAGACATGAAATTTCTCCGTTACCTACATGTAAGACGTATACCCAATTTGATTTAGTTTGGCAAAACAAGAATCGAAAGTTCTCTTAACCAAGGTTTTAAAGCAAATATTGCTAAACATAATGAGTTTGTTAAAAAAATAAATAGGTATATCCTCAGCACGCTTATAATAGATACTGTATGTTTTTTGGCCAAACAATAATTAGCATTTCGTGGTCATTTTGAGGGCGACCACTCTGACAATCGAGGCAATTACACGGAATTGTTAACATTAATTGCCAAAAAAGATCAAAAATTTTGCCAACATCTAGAAACATCAACTGTTTTTTCGAGAGTTTCAAGTGATATACAAAATGATATTATTGAAGCTATATATACATTTAGCCATATCTTCATTTTTTTAAATAAAATTTTTTGCATCTGGTTTTGGTAACACTTTAGAAAAAGTCACGCGTCGCCACTGCGTTCTTTCATTGTAATAAATTAACTATAAATATAACAGTTAGGGGTCGCCAAATTCTTGAAAATTTCAAGATCTTGTCTTGATCTTGTCTTGATTTCAAGACAAGATCAAGACAAGAAGTAATTTTAGATTTCAAGACAAGACAAGAAATTTTATGTCAATACCAAGATTTCTTGTCAAGAAATCAAGAAATCTTGAAATAGTCCATGTGCGTGAGACCACTCCCGTCTGAAAAACATTTCTAATTCGGTTTATCTGCGGATTCATATTCAAAAATGTCCCCTTTAAACAAATCTGAAGGGTGTCGGACGGAATTTTTGGGCAGAAATTGTTTAAACAATTTTTTTAAACAAATACATAAGATCACCTTTTATTGCTCCCAAAAATAAGCCTTTAGGTTTTTTGGGTCATTCTAAACAAGAAAGGTATCTTGTGATTTTTCTCAAAAATTGACAGTTTTCGAGTTATAGGCGATTTAAAATCTAAAAAATGCGAAAATACGCATTTTAGAGGCTTAAAAACTCATATGTAAATTATTATTTTTAAGGGTGCCAATAACTTGGATTAAAGTTTAAACATTCCTTTTCAAGATTCCGAAGAGTGATCGGGTCTAAATTCAATTTAGACCGTAGTTTTTTAATTGTTAATTATGCGTGTCCATCCGATTTTAATGCCGAGCAGCGCGCACTATTTTCAAAAATCTCCGATTTTCCTCCAAAAAATATTTTTTCTAGATTCTTTGGACATTCTAAATAAAATGAGTTTCTTGACATTTTTCTCAAAAGTTACTAGTTTTAAAGTTATAAGCAATTTAAAATGCAAAAATGTGCTTTTTCGTCATTTTTCGGATTTTAAATCGCTTATAACTTTAAAACTATTAACTTTTGAGAAAAATGTCAAGAAACTTATTTTATTTAGAATGTCCCAAAGAACCTAGAAAAAATATTTTTCGGAGGAAAATTTCGGACAAAAAAACCGGATGGACACGCATAATTAACAATTAAAAACTACGGTCTAAATTGAAGTTATACCCGATCACTCTTCGAAATCTTGAAAAGATATGTTTAAACTGTAATCCAAGTTATTGGAACCCTTAAAAATACTAATTTAAATATGAGTTTTAAAGCCTCGAAAATGCGTATTTTCGCATTTTTTAGATTTTAAATCGCCTATAACTCAAAAACTGTCAATTTTTGAGAAAAATCACACGATACGTTTCTTGTTTAGAATGACCCAAAAACCTAAAAATATATTTTCTGGAGCAATAAAAGGTGATCTTATGTATTTGTTTAAAAAAATTATTTAAACAATTTAGATTTGTTTAAAGGGGACATTTTTGAATATGAATCCGTAGAGAAACCGAATTAGAAATGTTTTTCAGACGGGAGCGGTCTCACCACATGGACTAAAATATCTTGACTAAATAATAATGAAAACTCTAAAACGTATTTAATTGTGAAAAATATAATATATTTTAACATAAAATAACGTACTTTAGTGTATTGAACACTTTTTTTGTTAAAACGATTTACAAAAATATAAATCATGTAAATGTAACATAAATTTTTTAATCGGAATTGATAAGCCATGAATTAAAGCAGATAATACTTCTTATGAAGTCAACGTCTAGCCGATTTCTTGACTTTGAAAAAAAAAGCCGCCTTTGAAAAAAGAAACTAGCCTTTCCGCAGGTACAGATGTTGCTAGCGTTCCGAGAAAATCCTTGGCCATTTTCGATAATTACGGGTAGACATTTTCGTGTCTTCTATACCAATCAAGTATATTTTTAGCATCTTCTGACCTAGGCTCATTTAAGTATTTTTCGGCTCTGGTAATGGATTCTGTAGGTCATTCTGGGATCTATTAGGCCGTGTTAGCACACAACGCAATAAAAAGGTCGCCGGGGAATCACCGGACCAGGTAATCAAGAAATTTCAAGATCTTGAAATTTCTTGAGTCAAAACAAGATATAGGATGTCAAGATAACGTCAAGATAAGATTTTTTTAAATTTCTTGATTTTCTCTCCAGACAAGACAAGAAGTTATTATCAAGACAAGAATTCTTGTCTTGTCGACTCCTAATAACAGTAAAAGTATAAATAAACTTTTATTTTCTTAGATTTTCTTTATAACGTATAAATACATGAACTCACGATTGAAAAACTCATATTTTTAACAAAGAAAATAGGATAATAGGTACTAAAAATTCAGGAAGAATATTAATATTACCTACTAGACTATTATTCTGGTCAGTACTCTCTGTACACCTTATTATACATAATATATTACCTATAGTTAAACTGAAGTAGGGGAAACGGGGAAATAGGAATCGATTTTAACTGACAAGTTTACAAGTGTGTATAAAATGTACTTCTTATTGAGGCACATATCCATTACGTTGGTGCTTCGTGCTCCGTGTAACTGCTCCAATGGATATGGCATGCACTCCTCTAAATATAAACCACCAACGATTAAATCGCCGAGGGTGAGTGCCGAGCGGGAACACCAACGTTTCCACTATGTGGAGCAGTTATACTGACACAACGGCACCTGACTGAAGTAATCATATCACGCGCTGGCACGACCCGTGTTAAGCTGCCCCCCCCCCACTTGCAAAAATTAAAAAACAAATAGCCCTGATTTATGAGCTATTTATGAGTTTTCATATTCCGCAAATTAAAATTTTTGAATTTTACTCCCCCTCCCCCCACTACTTAAAAATAGGGATATTGAATCGATTTTTTCGGCAGAATTACGAGCTATTTATGAGCTCTTGAAATCATATAGTTTCGATTTTTGAGCTCATCCCCTTCACCCCCAAACAACCCTTTAATTGATTTAACTTAAGAGAAACATGCTGAGAAAAATTAAAATATATAGACCAGGGCTCATCTGTAAAACTATTAGCACATTTGGACGTTGAGAGGTGACTCAAATTATTTTGCAGAAATTGCTTGGAAATAAATCAAATAATAATATTTGAGTTATCCTCCCTCTCAAAAAGGTCCAGAACATTGTTTAAATAATCAAAATGTCAAAAAATGAAGGAAAAATTCGATTTTTTTCTTGCTTTTTTTATTATAACTTATAAAGTATTCATTTCCGAGAAAAGTTGTACAAACATAAAAGTTGCGTAATTAAATTTCCTACAATATAGAATTAGCTAAGAATTTAAAAAATAGCCACCCTTGTTGCAAAATAGCAATAATTGCGAAAAATACATACAAAAACAAGTATTCGCATTTTACGTTTTTCAACCATTTATGCTACACTTAGGAACTTCATATTTCACCCAGAAAAACTTTATGATACATTAAAATAATACTGTAAATTTCATTAAGATCAGTTCAATAGATTTTGCAAAATAAATTTTGCAATCCAGCTTTCGCAAAAAAATTCACTTTTTCAAAATGTTACAGGACTGAAAATAAAGCAGATAGCAAGTTGAATTTTTTTTTGCTTATAGAAGTGTACTGTACCTTTCATTTGCAATTTTACAAAATTAAAATCGATTAGCTACCACGGCGTCAGGAATTTTTTTAAATAATCATTCATATTGGTGCTACGCGCAGGACAGCGGATAGTTTGCTCTTATTGGGCATTCCAATGACCTTTGATAATGATTGATACATTTTAATTTTTAATAAATTTCGGTATAAATAAATAAATTTGTTTATTGGAAAATAAAGACACATACTCTATCCTTTGAAATAACACTTTTATTAGCAAAAACTTTATTGTTTATATATTTTAACTTAGAGAATAAAAGTTTATTATTTTTAAACATATGCAATTGTTTAAACAATATTTCACAAACAATAATAAAATTAGTTTGATTTTTGTGGAATTAAAATATTAAAATACAACAAAATATAGAGTAAGAAAATAATATATTAGATAAAGATTAGAAGAAATTTTGGTGGAAATCAACTTTTGTGAATCAAACACCGCTGTCCTGCGCGTAGCACCAAAAATTAATGTTTATTTAAAAAATTTCCTGACGCCGTGGTAATTAATCTATTTTAATTTTGAAAATTGCAAATGAAAGGTACAGTACACTTCTATAAGCAAAAAATTTCAACTTGCTATCTGCTTTATTTTCAGTCCTGTAACATTTTGAAAAAATGAATTTTTTTTGCGAAAGCTGGATTGCAAAATTTATTTTGCAAAATCTATTGAACCGATCTTAATGGAATTTACAGTATTGTTTTACTGTGTCATAAAGTTTTTCTGGGTGAAATATGAAGGTCCTAAGTATAGCATAAATGGTTGAAAAAAGTAAAATGCGAATACTTGTTTTTGTATTGTTTTTTCGCAATTATTGCTATTTTGCAACAAGGGTGACTATTTTTAAAAAATTTTACCAATTCTATATTGTAGGAAATTTAATTACGCAACTTTTATGTCAGTAAAACTTTTCTCGGAAATGAATACTTTTACAGTTATAATCAAAAAACGAAAAAAAATATCGAATTTTTCCTTAATTTTTTGACATTTTGATTATTTAAACAATGTTCCGGACATTTTTGAGAGGGAGGATAACTCAAATATTATTATTTGATTTATTTTCAAGCAATTTCTGCAAAAAAATTTGAGTCACCTCTCAACGTCCATCTCAAAACAGATGCGCCCTGGACGAATATCGAATCGCGGATATAATTTGTATAAGTTTTATATTCTAAGAATAAACTCTTAAATCACGCCCATTTCGATTATTGAGCTGCAACCCCTTCGCAAGAAAACCACCCCTTCTTCCCGGCTTAAAAGAGAGTTGTACTTAAAATGCATTCAATTAATTATTTGGCGACTACATATCATTTAATAATTATGAGCTTCCAAAATACGCGCATTTAGATCATTAAATTGCAATTCTTTTTATATAGTGCAGTCACTGAAGGTAAAAATAAACTATTACCTTCAATTTCGGTGAACCTTCATCGATTTTCACGAAAATTGGTGAGTGGTTAAAGGAAACCTCAAGAAAAAAAGGTGACATGGTACCACCTTGCGCCTTTACCCCGAGGATGGATGCCACACCTTCTCGGGGGTGAAAATTATTTTATCAAAAATAACTTCACAAATCGATAGAAGGACAAATTATAAGCAAAATTTTTTATGTAAAGTTATTAAAATAAGTCAATACTTTTTGAGTTATGAAAGATTAAAGATTTTAATTTATTCGTGAAAAAAATGCATGTTTTAAAGAGGTATTTCATAAATGACTGAAAAACTGTAAGTTTCTACAAAAAAGTTAATAGAAGATTAATTCGCATAGCTTATATTCTAAGAATAAACTCTTAAATCACGCGCATTTCGATTATGGAGCTAGAACCCCTTCGCAAGACAACCACCCCATCTTCCCGGATTAAGAAATAATTTTACTTAAAATGAATTTAATTAATTATTTGGCGACTACATATCGTTTAATAATTTATAAGCTCGCAAAATACACGCATTTCAATTATTGAATTGCAATTTTCTTTCTATAGTGCAGTCACTGAAGGTAAAAATCATCTATTATCTTCGATTTCGGTGAACCTCCATTCATTTTCACAAAAATTGGTGAGTGGATAGAGGATACCTCAAGAAACAAAAGTAACATGGTACCAACTTGTGGTTTTAGCCTGGGGTAGATGTCACCCCTTCTCGGGGGTGAAAATTGCTTTATTAAAAATAACTCCACAAATCGATAGAGGGACAAATTCTAAGCAAAATTTGTTATATTACTTTATTAAAATAAATCAATACTTTTTGACTTATTAAATATCAAATATTTTAATTTTTGTGAAAAAAAAATGCATGCTTTAAAGCGATTTTTCATAAATAACTCTAAAACTGTAAGTTTTTACAAAAAAGTTTTTATCACTAAAATTGAAGCTAATAAAAAATGTAATAAATTCCTTACTTAAGAATAGGCTATTGATTATGTACTAAAGAAAGGAACTACAACGTTAACTATAAAAACTTACAGTTTTAGAGTTATTTATGAAAAATCGCTTTAAATCATGCATTTTTTTTTCACAAAAATTAAAAAATTTGATATTTAATAACTCAAAAAGTATCGATTTATTTTAATAACGTTATATAACAAATTTTGCTTAGAATTTGTCCCTCTATCGATTTGTGGAGTTATTTTTAATAAAGCAATTTTCTACTCCGAGAAGGGGTGACATCTACCCCAGGCTAAAACCGCAAGTTGGTACCATGTTACTTTTGTTTCTTGAGGTATCCTCTATCCACTCACCAATTTTTGTGAAAATGAATGGAGGTTCACCGAAATCGAAGATCATAGATGATTTTTACCTTCAGTGACTGCACTATAGAAAGAAAATTGCAATTCAATAATTGAAATGCGTGTATTTTGCGAGCTTATAAATTATTAAACGATATGTAGTCGCCAAATAATTAATCTAATTCATTTTAAGTAAAATTATTACTTAATCCGGGAAGATGGGGTGGTTGTCTTGCGAAGGGGTTCTAGCTCCATAATCGAAATGCGCGTGATTTAAGAGTTTATTCTTAGAATATAAGCTATACGAATTAATCTTCTATTAACTTTTTTGTAAAAACTTACAGTTTTTCAGTCATTTACCGCTTTAAAACATGCATTTTTTTCACGAATAAATTAAAATGTTTAATCTTTCATAACTCAAAAAGTATTGACTTATTTTAGTAACTTTATATAACAAATTTTGCTTATAATTTGTCCTTCTATCGATTTGTGAAGTTATTTTTGATAAAATAATTTTCACCCCCAAGAAAGGGTGTCATCCACCCTCAGGGTAAAGGCGCAAGGTGGCACCATGTCACCCTTGTTTCTTGAGGTTTCCTTTAACCACTCACCAATTTTCGTGAAAATCTATTAAGGTTCACCGAAATTGAAGGTAGGTAATAGTTTATTTTTACCTTCAGTGACTGCACTATATAAAAAGAATTGCAATTTAATGATCTAAATGCTCGTATTTTGGAAGCTCATAAATTATTAAATGATATGTAGTCGCCAAATAATTAATTGAATGCATTTTAAGTACAACTCTCTCTTAAGCCGTGAAGAAGGGGTGGTTTTCTTGCGAAGGGGTTGCAGCTCAATAATCGAAATGGGCGTGATTTAAGAGTTTATTCTTAGAATATAAAACCTATACAAATTATATCCGCGATTCGATATATTTTAATTTTTCTCAGCATGTTTCTCTTAAGTTAAATCAATTAAAGGGTTGTTTGGGGATGAAGGGGATGAGCTCAAAAATCGAAACTATAACTATATGATTTCAAGAGCTCATAAATAGCTCGTAATTTTGCCGCAAAAATCGATTCAATATCCCTATTTTTAAGTAGTGGGGGGCTGACTCAGTGACCCCCCACTAAAATATTAAATTCCTGCTCAGTGTAACGAGCTCAAAAATTTTAGTTTGCGGAATATGAAAGCTCATAAATAGCTCTTAAATCAGGTCTATTTGTTTTTTAATTTTTGCAAGTGGGGGGGGGGCAGCTCAAAGCACATGATCGCCAGCGAATTGGTTAATAATGGAGTGGTTCAAAAATCCTGCCCCGTTTCTAAAAAGGTTTTATCTATCCTCTGTCATATAAGAATACTAAATTTGTCTCCGTCATAGACATATTTATATATTATCAAAGACAAAGTGTCATGTTGAGCGAAGTGACGACACCATCTTTTTTTTGTGGCTCAGTGCTGTTCTGAGTGCGTAGTCCTCCCTTTCCGTGGCTATACCTCCTCTCAGTTTCATGTTAGTTTCTCGATACAATGTGCTAGAAACAAATACCGCAAACCTGTCCAAGAGATCTTGTCGTCAGGAAGCGCGGAGGGTAGGCTCAGTCTATAATAAAATATAAAATATAGAAGATATGGGACTACTGATGAGGACGAAAAAACCTCCGAAACCGGTATAGACTCTTCCTGCACTCTCCGATTTAACCAGAGTATTATGCAGCTGCTGCATTTTCGTGTTGCAAAGAAATTGAAAATGTTTTTAGACATTTTTAATTCATTTAACTCTTTTGTTGAATACTTATTAAGGAATCTTTCTTGTTGGAACTTTTACCACGCTGAGCAGATGGGACGTGAATTATTTAAAATTTCCTCATGTTAATTTTCTCGGCATCCTGTATGATTTATAATTTTTTTAAATCTCGGGAGGTTGTAACCAAAGAAAGTATTCCACCTGTTGTCAATCTGATGGTATGGGAACGATATTTCGTTCTTTGCAATTCGGAAAGACCCAAAGTATGGTACCTGGGGAAATCGGAGAGAAGAGGATATGGGACTACTGATGAGGAGGAAAAAACCCCGAATCCGGTATAGACTCTTCCTGCACTCTCCGATTTAACCAGAGTATTATTCAGCGCAGCTGCTGCATTTTCGTGTTGCAAAGAAATTGAAAATATTTATACATTTTTTTTATATATAAAATATATGTCTATATGGTCTCCGTCTTAAGTACTGGAGCTCGTAACTTTAGCTCAAGTACTGGAGACTAAGACCCCGGAAGCACTGATGTACTGATGAAGACTTTAGAGTTTAGAGCAGGGGTTCCCAACCGGTGGTACGCAGCAAGTTTTTGGATGGTATGTACCGCTTGGGTGAAACAAGCGATTACGATTGTTGCTTGTTTGCGGAAGTGACCGTGCATCTCTTCACCCCAGCACAAGTTTTCGCCTGTCTCTTCAAACTCAAACTGAGAAATCAGAAATTTTAATACTTTTAACTGAAAAAAAAATAATGACATGAAAAAGTTATTCTGTGATGAAGAATGATTGTCAAAGATTGACGTATCTAGCTGGCATTTTTAACAGACTTAACACGCTGAACATGGGCCTTCAGGGAGCAAACACAACACCATTTACAGACAATGAGAAAATAATTCCTTCAAGAAAAAGTTGGTTCTTTTATGGTTTTAAATACAGGGGAAGGAAGTCTATGCATTTCTTACTCTGTCATCATTTTTTAACGACAACGAAATATTTCCAATATCAATACCTCGATTTTTGACCCTTCGCCCTTCGCTTCGTTATCGAACGTATTCGCTTCGTATCTGTTTAGTGTACAGATAGTGAATGATCGATAACGAAGCGAAGGGTCAAAACTCTAGGTACCTATTGGTAATGGAAATATTGGAAATACCCAGAGATGTGGTTGCTGATATAATTCTTCACTTTGAATCTCTTCAAGAAAGTTGTAATAAATATTTCTCAGAAGATTACTCAAAACTTGACTGGATCAGAAATCCTGTTTCAGCATCATCCACCAAATGAATTGGAATTAAAAGATTTGCAGGAAATATTCATCGATTTCACACAAGGCAGTTTCAAAGAGAAATCCGTAATTGACTTATGGATAAAATAAAATAAGCCAATGGACTTCTTTCCATTCCATGCATTCACCAGTGTTTGGTGGTACACCAAAATCTTCAAAATGTATCAGGTGGTACGCGCAGTTGTCAGAAGGTTGGGAACCCCTGGTTTAGAGAGTAAGTTGAAAGCTTGGTGTATTCAAATTCAACGCGGTTCATTCGGGAAACCAAGTGAGATTGGTATTAATTTTTGTAATAATATTAATCGTGGCTTGAGTTAGATTTTAGTAGATTTTTGAAGTTATAAGGCGCGATAGGGAGTGAATTTTTATTATTCTGTGCGCATGCGCACAGATACAGTATGTTGTTCGTTCCTAAATCTTTTAAGTTATATGTATCAGTCCAAAAGAGGTGTGGAAAAAATGTATTAGTGTTTTTAATAAATATATTTATTATAATTTTTCTGTCTTTTGATTTGTCTTCCTCGGGAGTAAGAATACGTATTATTAAAACATTTTTATTTAATACTTCACTTCGTCAATTTGTTACCGTGGTTTGACATAATGTCCGAGAAACCGTTAAAACAATGCCTTCGTAGCCTCGTTGGTACAGCATTCAACTACGAATCGAGAGGTCCCGGGTTCAAATGCGGACAATTGCTGTCTTTTTTTTAATTTTTGGTTTTTTGGAAAGTGGTAAGTAACTATTAAACTCAGTTTAATATTTAATAAAATAAAAATAAACTGTTAAAAATATTTTATTCCGCTGAAATCATATAATAGAAGTATAACTTCTTACGTGCGTACAAGGTACACACACATTCTTTTTAATGTATATTTTTTATATTCATTATTAAATTATTACATATATATATACTCCATCTAATTTACTTACCGTTGCACGTCATCCACGTCATAGCCCGAGACGTCACATGATACCAACACGAAATATTTAGGCGGTAGGTGTGTTCTTTTTTAGAATCACTTTGCCGAGTATACTGGCGTTACAGCCACTAGGCATATTTTATTATATACGCGTAGAAATAATATTTAAAGATTTCTATTAATGTTAACTTAAAGAAATACACAATAATATGTTTCATTTAATTTGTATAAATGGATTATAAAGCGTTTTTATGAAGCACATTTGTTCGGAATACACTGTAACTATAATCGAACGAAGGTGATATTTTGGCATAAATTGGTAACATTTATTTGACAGTTGCGGTGATGACACTTCATATTTGTTTATATTCTTTACTATAAGTATTTGTTTCATTATATTTACTGTTTTTATTAAGTATGTACTTTAACGCAATATTATAACTTAACCTTTAACTACACGCGCTGGCGTATTTTGTACGCCATATATAAGAATTATACTGCAAATATATTTAAAAATTTAATTTTTGACCTTGTTTATATCTCTAACCTATCATTGGAATGTGCTTTACAATTTGGTTTTAGTTTCGTTATAATCAGCGTTCTGGGAATATCGTAATTTACAATTTATTATTTGTTGTTTCCGGTGGTGGACAATATACGCCACGATTATATTAATATAAGTAGTAATATAAGTACATATTTCAATTGTTTTTCAGTCATTATGGCACAAAATATATTTTTCTTCGCAAACAATACTTTTTCTCCTGTAAAAAATTACATTTCAAAAAATTTTTTATTAGTAATTTTATTTATCATCGAATCCAGTTATTCCATGATCCCAGTTATAAATCCCAATTGGCTTACTGAGAAGGAACTCCAAGTATTCACTGATACCGAGTAAGGTTTATAACAAACAACTAAGTGTATTTTTTCAAAAAACAATAGACAAATCCGCTGTTTTTAAGTGTATTTTCTTGTGGCGTATAAAGTACGCCACGCGTGTAGTTATGTCATAACTTGATGCGCGGGTAGTTAAAGGTTAATGCTTGGTTTCTATTTCTAAAGTTTTTATTTATTTACATTGAATATTAATTTGTTTTGCTGTATAATCCATTTCCGCAAAAATTGTGTGATGTATTTGATTTAAAATGAATTCAAGAATTTTTTGTAACTGGGCAACAATGCCAACTTAGATCTCTAACGTAAATAATGACGTGCAACGGTAAGTAAATTAGACGGACTGTACATAATAACAATATTAATAAAAATGCCAAATATCTAGAAGTGGTTGCAATAAAATTATAACAACCAGTAGAAACAAGAAGATTTTAGACACAAAGGAAATGTCAGTCACGTGTCAGGTGTCAGTCATCATACATCACATGTCACATGTCAACTTTAGTTTCCATTACTTTTATTGAAAGCTTACCTTGTTTGATACAAGTTTTATATCTAAATAAATACAGAAATACTGTATTAGTGTAAGTGTAAATTGTTAGACATTTAACAAAATATTAGCTATCATGGCTATGACATCTTCACAAGTGAAGAGAGAACAGCAGAACAATTTAACCGGGGGTACCGGTTGGCCAAGACGAAACAGCCAAACGGCTCAGCAAAATAATACAGTAGTGAGTAATCCTCCACCAACAAATACTTTTACACCTGCGGCAATAAACCGAATCATAAACTTATATCCTTTAACAAACTATATATTTGGTACAAAAGAACCCTTATTCGAGAAAGATCCAAGTGTACCTGCCAGATTCCAACGGATGCGTGATGAATTCGATAGAATCGGAATGAGAAGAAGTGTGGAAGGTGTATTATTAGTGCATGAACATGGTTTGCCCCATGTACTTCTCTTGCAACTCGGAACAACTTTCTTCAAACTTCCGGGTGGAGAACTAAATCCTGGAGAAGACGAAGTTGAGGGCTTGAAGAGACTGTTAACTGAGACTTTAGGCCGTTTAGATGGTGTCAAACAAGAGTGGGTTGTAGAAGATATCATTGGTAATTGGTGGAGGCCCAATTTCGAACCACCACAGTACCCGTATATTGCTTCCCATATAACGAAACCTAAAGAACACAAACGTTTGTTTTTGGTTCAGTTACAAGAAAAAGCGTTATTTGCAGTTCCAAAGAATTATAAGCTAGTAGCTGCCCCACTTTTCGAATTATTTGATAATTCACAAGGATACGGACCTATTATCTCCTCGTTACCACAGGCTTTGTGTAGGTTCCAGTTTATATATATGTGAAGATTAAATTTTAGTGATTAATTCTTTTGTATTACAGACTATAACTTCATTACATTGTAATATGGATTAGATGTAAAGAACTCTAAGCTATTTACATTAAATAAGCTAATTTAGGTTTAACGATTGTGTTATCAGTTTGTAACATTGGCTATATTTTATAAGAAGGTGTCCTAATGGTTAACTTCATATATTTTGACAAATATAATTTTTTTCAGATTGTATTTTCTTCCTCTGAATTCTTTAATAATGTTTTTTTATCTGTTTACAACTGACATCCAGGGTTCGTATTAGCATTTAAAATATACAATAATTCATAATAAGTAAGTAGTGTGGAATTTATGAAAACATTGTGTTTTTTTTTACAAGAAAAAAGTCCACATTTGGAGCAGCATATTTATGAAAAAGATACAATTTTACTCTAAATCTAAATCTTTGTCGAACATCTAACCTTATAAATCCTGATGATCTATATCATTTTACTTTGTTATATCTTTTTTATAACAGCTCGAGAATGACCGAATCAAATAAGCTAATTTCGATATTAAAACATTTGTAGAAGTTCAAGATGTTTGCCATGAAATAATGAGATATTGTAAAGATCTTCTTCCGTAGACTTCTACAAATATTTCAAAATCAAAAGTATTTTGTTGTTTATTTGGGTTTATATGACTGCGGACACTAAATCCATTCGCCACTTAAACTATATTTTACAATTACAACTTAAGTTTAATATCTAAAATATGTTTATACAATAGTCGATATACCAACTCATTATTTTCTAATGTTAATAAATAATTTAAATTAATGGGATGGTGGACATCAGTCAAAGAATACAGTAGCCATATCAAAAATCAAAAGTAGCCATATCAATCCAGTCCATCTCGAGTTATAAAATAAAAAAATAAGAGTCGGCAAAAAATGGAGAGTGCCAGAAAAAGTTGAGGGAATCAGAAAAAAATAGAGAATGTCCGAAAAAATTGGAAGGAGATACAATAAAATAGGAGGATGTCACAAAAAATTCAGTGCAGTAACTCTAGAAGGCAATTGATGAGGCGTTCTTTGCAAAAACCCCAGTTGTCCTTTTTTTTCGGAAATGGACTTATGGCTTCTATGGATTGAAGGACTAATTACCTACGTTCCTTGCGTAAGAAACTTGCATTAAAATTACAGTAGTCCAAAATATAGGCGATTCTGCCTAAACCCCATATGTCAAGCGCAATTCCCTTCAAAACCATAGTTGTTATTGGTGTTTTTGCGGGAAACTTTATCGCTTGGCTGTCAGAACCGTGGGCTGTCAGTAGGATTTTATAGGTTAAATATCCTTCGAATAGTTGTGTTGCGTGATTTTATAAGTAAACACCATTTTTCGTTCATTTTTTATTTTGGTTTATTACTATAAATATCGTTTTTCCTATAAATTAATGAAAAATTCCTGCAAAAACCCCATATGTCAAATGAATAAATGTCCTTCATAAATAAACAAAAGGAAAAAATAATGTTATTTATATTGTAAACTGTGTGTAATCATCAAAATAATAAATCACTAATTTGAGAATTTCCGTAAACTTAATAGGGTTCAATTAAATAACTTCTTTTTAAATATCTCCGATATTGTAAAAAGTGACATATGGGGTTTTTGCAAAGAACGCCTCGATTGTATTCATCACTAATTTTGATATAAGGGCCAGTGTGACTGTCAAATCAAGCCTGATTTCCTCAGGTGGAACATAACTCATTGTTGAAGTTATACTTCTTTAGGCATGAGGGTGAATTTTTACATTCCCTGGCGCATGCGCACACTGACAGTAAATTAGTCAATTATCGTTATATTATGACAGTATATTTAGTCGCTCAAACGTTATACGGGATCGTATTGGGTGTTAAAATCATCTGTCAATAATTGTTGGAGATTATGGATCAACAAATGTTATGTATATTAGTTTTTATTGTTGTGATGGCAGAGAAAAAAGCAAATTTATAATTGTAGTGACTTTTAAATAGTTTTAAAAGCGACAGGTACGTAATAATTGTAAGTATATTTATTATAAAATTTTTGTTCAGAAAATACGTATTTAGTTAAAAAATTTTCCGACAATTATTGTTTAGAAATCATTTGTGGCATTTTTCAATGTGTTTGTGTGTGTTTTATTCTTTTATTTTTTTTAATTTTTGGTACTGTTAATAAAAATTTTTGAAAAGTAGTAAGTATTAAAATTAGTTTAATATTTAAATAAAATATAAATAAACTGTTTAAAGTATATTAATTTCGTTGAAATTATATAATAGAAGTATAATTTCTTACGTGCGTACAAAGTACACACATCTTTTTTGTTAATATTTTTTCATCAACGTCTTTTTAATTTCTAACTGCCTTCCTCTCTATGGTAGTTGATTACATCCACCATTGAACAAATAATTTGCCATTTTGATCCAAAATCAGCAAGAATCAAAGGCGTTTTACTTCCTTCTTTTAAGGCTCAAAGGCATCACTGGTACAAAGGCTGGAAATTTACAATTGGCATATCAAACATTACGATAAAAAAAAACCATCATGTACCTACCACTTTTTGCATTTGATTTTGTAACCCAATGACGCTAATAGGCTATCCATAAGGATATGCGTAATCTTCAATAAAACTGGGATAACTGATGTGTCATCTCTGCTTTGTCTGTTTGTCATATCTCTCAATTTTTCATTTTGAAATTCGCCAGAATATGCTAATAATGGTTATGGTTAATGCATTGTCCTTAGATGCTGAGTGAATGCGGCTTTAGTCCCATGGCAACACAAACAAAATGGGCTTGGCTGATGCTGTGAGATTTTAATTCATTGATTGTCATTTCCTTCGCTGGTCACATTAAACAGCATATGATTTAGCCAGCATTTTATTCTACCCAAATGAGCAGATATAGTTTGTCCGCTAAACTCAGCACAACTGGCTAGTGATTTTAGTACATATTTTTTTTTGATAATTTTTGGCAAAATTACTAAGTAGTAATTATTTTTTTGCCAATTTTACAAAATTGGCAAAACTACTTACTAAAATCGCTGGCCAATTGTGTCTGAGTTTAGCAAACCAACTATACTTACCTACACTGAATATAGTGATCATAGGTCTGCCCACTGCTGTTCCAACCCTCTAAAAAGTTTACAGTCCACTCTCAACCCCAAAATAGAAAGGAGCAGCCCATTTCACAAACACTCTTTTGTTGCATTTCCTACCATGTTGGTGCTCCTAAGTCAGGTTCTTGAGGTTCTTCTAAAACTCTAAACTTTTTATTTATTTTTTTGAGATAAATAAAAAATTAAGGACAACGTTTGTGACTGACGCATATCGTAATTATTGATACGAGATACATCCTGAAGTAGTTCCAACAAAAAAGTAGACTCCTATATGGAAAATGTCCATTATGGCCTGCTTTTCAACAGATTCTGTTTGGATTAATGATGACTGGTGCAAAGCAAATACTTAAGTAAAGTGTTACATCTTGGTTTAATTTTGAAATTAATAGTTGCTGAGCAATTTAAATGGTCTAACTTATTAGAAACTAGAAGGCAAGAGTAAAATGCAATTTTTTTATTTATACATTTATTCACTGACTCTTATTACTACTTTTTTTTATAATATTTTTTCTTCTTTTTTCTGTACTCTTCAGTGCTTGACGAGTCGGAGCTGTCACTAGAGGAAGATTCTGTTGAAACTGTTTTACTTTTTTTACTTTTAACATTTGTCTTCTTTCGCTTTTTTAAGTCTTCGCTATCTGAAGAATCACTATCCGAAGTGTCATCGTTTTTGCTACGCTTTTGATCTGTTTTTTTGTTAGACCTCTTTTCATTTGAATACCTGTCAGATGTACTTTCTTTTTTCTGTTTACTAAATTTTTTGGAATTTTTTTCTATCATATGGTCATACTTAGATTTATTCCTTTGTTTTCTATCTGTTTCTGAATCTGATGAATAATTTTTTTTTGACCTGAAATAAAAAAATATTGTATTATTCATTAATTAAATAAAATGGTAGCATACCAAATCCATTAAGAAAATAATCGAGAAGAAGAAAATATTACAAGAGCAAATAATAACAAGTATTATCCCACGAATTTGTGACTGGATTGGGAATGAAAACTTTGACTTAAACGGTCCCCTGTGCTGTTGCTGTTACAGTTCATAGCTAATACTCCTAATATTTAAAGCACTTTCGAAGATCCCCACACTTCTTTCCCAAATTGCAGAAGCAGCACTATTCAATGTTTCTTTTCTTGCTTTGTTTCCAAAACTGCTGCTTCGCTGCAACCATTATATCCAATAAGGATTTTTTAATTCAATTTAGGAATTACTTATTTCATATTTTCATTACTCGAGCAGTTTACTTTAGTACTTACTATGATGTACCATTGGCTAGCGAATGTCTAGCAATAATGCAAAATAATTGTAGTCTGGGCTGATTATCGGAGAATAGGCCATTTTTGGGAAAAGTTATTTACCAGCAATTTTATTGCTGGAATCGAATCTTATTATTGTATGTATTAATAATATAGATATGCAAAGTCCGCAGATAGTGTGCTACTTTTTTTATAAACAAAATGGCGCTCGAAAATCGTGTTTTTTTCAATTTTTGCTCTATAACTCCAAAGATTAACTTTACACCAAAAATACTCAAATAAAAATTCACCGCAATTAAATTTTGCATAGAGACGTGTTTTTTTCGATTTACTTCGACTAAAACTTTCCCCGGAAAAAGCGGGTTTTTTCAACAAAATCTTTAATTTTCAACTAAACTTTTAGATAAGTAATTGTTAATCAATAATTAAATAACTTGGCAGTGTAAAAGCCCTTTTCGTATAGATTGTAATTCCAGAATCCGATGAAAATTGAATGAACAGTTTAGCAACAATTGAATTGTTTTACGGTCGCTATAAAACTATAAAAATTTACGGTCGCTATTAAATATAAATATACGGTCGCTATAAAAATTTACGGTCGCTATAATAACGACAATAATTATGATGCTTAAGAATAACTATGATTTTTTCATAAAAAGACACTATACCTATCTAATGTACTTTACAGAATTGAAATTGGACTATTTAAGCGGCCTCAGGAATATTTTAAAATTATAAACAATTTTTTGGCTTATAAACAAATAGAATATCTCGGGAAATATTAAACTAAATTAAATTGTAAAAACGGTATTCCAAAAAAAAGCGGCAGGACGCTTCTTTTAAAAGAAAAAATGTTTAATTATGATGAGTAGTTCCTGAGACACAACCGGTCAAAGTTGACCGGAATTTACGGCAAAGATATAAACAATAGGATCATAATTTTCAAACCGTCACCTTTTTATTTTTGTCCTCTTTCTCCACAGCAATTTTCATATCCTTAAAATACTCATAACATATATTATTATAATAAAAACTATCGATAATACGTGTGAAAATTGCCAAAAATAGCAAAATTCCAATCAAAAATTAGGTTGGAGAAAATGTACCCTCAAAGCTCAAAATCAGTATACGTTAAAAAATTTGCATTTTCTCGGCTTCCCATGGAGCAATTTCCTTCATTCTTTTTTTGTTCCCAAGTAACTCGAGTAGAGCCATCGAACTAACGCATTATTAAATGTCAGACTTGCTTTTGTTTTGTTATAATAAATTAATTTATTTATTATAACACAAAATTTTAATTTGTTTAAATAAAAATTGTTTAAATAATTATACAGCTTTCAAATGAGAATATTTATGTTTTTAACTTTAAAAGGTACACTTGTAGTAAGTTTATCTAAAAAAAGCCTACAACTGGAAAAAATATGTAAATTTCTGTTCTTTTAAATAAATTAATCTATTATAACAAAACAAAAGCAAGTTTGACATTTAATAATGAGTTAGTTCGATGGCTCTACTCGAGTTATTAGGGAACAAAAAAAGAATGAAGGAAATTGCTTCATGAGAAGCCGAGAAAATGCATTTTTTTAACGTATAGCGATTTTGATCTTTGAGGGTTACATTTTCTCCAACCTAATTTTTGATTGTAATTTTGCTATTTTTGGCAATTTTCACACGTATTATCGATAGTTTTTATTATAATAATATATGTTATGAGTATTTTAAAGATATGAAAATTGGTGTGGAGAAAGAGGACAAAAATAAAAAGGTGATGCTTTGAAAATTATGATCCTATTTTTATATCTTTGCCGTAAATTCCGGTCAACTTTGACCGGTTGTATCTCAGAAACCACTCGTCATAATTAAACGTTTTTTCTTTTAGAAGAAGCGTCCTGTCGCTGTTTTTCGAATACCGTTTTCACAATTTAATTTAGTTTAATATTTCCCGAGATATTCTATTTGTTTATAAGCAAAAAAATTGATTATAATTTTAAAATATTCCTGAGGCCGCTTAAATAGTCAAATTTTAATTCTGTAAAGTACATTAGATAGGTATAGTGTCCTTTTATGAAAAAATCATAGTTATTCTTATGCATCATAATTATTGTGGTTATTATAGCGACCGTAAATTTTTAATTAAC